>NC_090035.1:80848589-81093589 GCF_037176765.1 Anolis sagrei | reverse complement strand
TAATGCTACAGTGTTCTGGGAGCTGTAGTTTCCTAAGGTGTTTCATTGCCCTGGCTTAATGCTATAGAGTCCATTGAGTTGTAGTTTCCCACAGTCTTTCAATGCCCTGGCTCATTTCTATAGCATTCCTGGGAGTTGTAGATTCCCACAGTCTTTCAATGCCCTGGCTCATTTCTATAGGGTTCCTAGGAGTTATAGTTTCCCAAGGTCTTTCAGCATCCTGGCTTAATGCTACAGGGTCATGGGAGTCGTAGTTTCCCCAAGGTCTTTTGATGCCCTGGCTCAATTCTATGAGGTTCCTGGGCGTTATAGTTTCTCAAGGTCTTTCAACGCTCTCACTTAATGTTATAGGGTCCTAGGAGTTGTAGTTTCCCCAAGGTCTTTTGATGCCCTGGCTCAATTCTATGAGGTTCCTAGGCGTTATAGTTTCTCAAGGTCTTTCAACGCTCTGGCTTAATATTATAGGGTCCTAGGAGTTGTAGTTTCCCAAGGTCTTTTAACACCCTGGCTTAATGCTATAGGGTTCTGGGAGTTGTAGTTTCCCAAGGTCTTTCAACGCCCTAAGTTAATGTTATAGGGTACTGGGAGTTGTAATTTTGCAAGTCCTTTCAATAACCTGTCTTAATGCTATGGGGTTCTTGGAAGTTATAGCTTCCCAAGGTATTTCAATGCCCTCGCTTAACACTATAGAGTTCCTGGAAGTTGTAGTTTCCCAAGCTCTTTCAACATCTTTGGGTACCCTACAACTCTAGGCTAAAATGGAGTTTGGCACCACTTTCGGTGCCCTGGCACACTGCTATAAGTTCCTGGGAGGTATAGTTTCCCAAGGTCTTTCACTACCTTTAGGTGCATTTCAACTCTAGGACGAATGGAGTTTGGCACCACTTTCAATGCCGTGGCTCCATGCTATGGGGTCCAGGGAGTTGCAGTTTCCCATATGCCAATGGAAGCTGTGGTTCACCAAACTATAACTCCCACGATGCCTCAGCATTAAGGTATGAGAGTCAAAAGCAACGCTCAAACCGCATTACACTTTAATGTAACCCTTCCAATTTGACCCTGTCATTACCTTTGTTATCCCTTCTGAAGTAACTAGTTGTATGTAACTTAATTACTTGTAACTCGTTACTAGTGACTTAATTACTTGCAACTCATTACTCTGCTCCCAGGGTGTCGAGGGAGCCCTTGCAACACCACTCTTGAGGTTTTCCTGCCAAACTACAACTCCCAGAGTTTTAAAATGGTCTTTATGAAAGGGTCTTCGAGTGAAATTTGCAAATGCTAATCAAGGGGCTTTAAATGAAATGAGCAGTACGGAAGAAAATGTTTTTAAGAAAGATGTGACAGGTAGAGGTCATACAAAGTTTGAACTTACATAGGAAGTTGCGTTGTGGTTAAGCCAAAGGTTGTGGTTAGGTGCAAAGTCAAACAGAAGTGCTTCTGTCCATCTCATGTTGATCAGCTTGATTAAATGGTGTCTTACATGAACCAATTGGACTCTGTGGATTTCTTCGAAGGTCTTTCACTGCCCTGTCTCAAAGCTATAGTGTTTACGGCATTGAATGTTTGCCGATATGGGTTGTTAACTGCCTTGAGTCCCCTCGGGGAGATATGGTGGGATATAAATGAAGTTTTACTATTATTATTATTATTATTATTATTATTATTGGGTTCCTGGGAGTTATTATAGGGTTCCCAAGGTATTTCAATGCCTTGGCTCAATGCAATAGCGTCCTGGGAGTTGTAGTATCCCAAGGTCTTTCACAGCCCTGGCTTAATGCTATAGTGTTCTGGGAGCTGTAGTTTCGTAAGGTGTTTCATTGCCCTGGCTCAATGCTACAGGGTCCATTGAGTTGTAGTTTCCCAAGGTCTTTCAATAGCCTGGCATAATGCTATAGGGTCCTGGGAGTTATAGTTTTCCAATAACTTTCAATGCCCTGGCTCAATTCTATAGGGTTCCTGGAAGTTATAGTTTTCCAAGGTCTTTCAGTGCCCTGGCTTAATGATATAGTATTCCTGGGAGTTGTAGTTTCTCAAGGTCTTTCAATAGCCTGGCTTAATGATATAGTATTCCTGGGAGTTGTAGTTTCCCAAGGTCTTTCAATGCCCTGGCTTAACGCTATAGGGTTCCTGGGAGTTATAGTTTCCCAAGGTCTTCCAATGCCCTGGCTCAATTCTATAGGGTTCCTGGGAGTTATAGTTTCCCAAGGTCTTCCAATGCCCTAGCTCAATTCTATAGGGTTCCTGGGAGTTGTAGTTTCCCAAGGTCTTTCAATGCCCTGGCTCAATGTTATAGGGTTCTTGGGAGTGGTAGTTTCCCAAGGTCCTTCAATGCCCCGCACCCTAAACCCGTGATCCCTTACATTTAAAATGGTTCCAAACTGCATTAACTGTGCAACGTGGACGCCTTTTTAACACACCGTTTGGGATAAGAGGTGCCCAGCCTTTACCTCCCCCCTTTCCGACATTCCTAAATTATGATTGTTCCCTCCAAGGTTGTTTGTGTTTGCATGTATTTATGGATCTGTGTCAACGCATTGCTTAACACAGCCCAGAATGGATGGCCGTGTTGTGTCCCGCCAGTGTAATATGCCCGTCCGGCAGGAAGCCGCAACCCAAGCCCGCTTCCCGTCTGAGCTTGTTTTGCTCTTAATGGACGTCTCTCTCTCTCGTCTTTTTTGTGCAAGGAACAACAGCCCCCGAAAGGGTCCAGATCAAACAGGAAACGTCCGTCAGCCACACTTAGCGGGGCAATCTGTCGCCTCCGAAACAATCCCTTCGGATGCAATAAGCAGGAAGATGGAAACGAAAACAAACAGAACGGGCTGATAAGTGACGCTGGCAGACCTGGCATGGAATCGGAGCGTATTTATAACTCGCTGTCATAATATATATATTGCTGCAAGGATGGAGAAGAACGGTCCCCAGGACTCTCCAAGCTGGAGATCAGGGTGCAAGTTCTCCCATTCCAACCGTCAAGAAAAACAATGTGCAAATCTCCAAAACTCACGCATGCTTGCTACAAGCTGCAATTTGCAATTGTGCAATATTGCAATTTGTAATTGTGAAATTTGAACGTTTGCAGCAATCGAAGTAAGCTACATGCAATGTGCAATTTTGCAACCCTGCAGTTTGCAATTGTGCAACTGTGAAATCGTGCAATTTGCAATTGTGAAATATTGCAATTCATAATTGTGCAATTTGAACTATGTTTGCAGCAATCAAAGTAAGCATCATGCAATGTGCAATTTTGCAATCATGCTGTTTGCAGCAATCAAAGTAAGCATCGTGCAATGTGCAATTTTGCAATTGTGTAGTTTGCAATCGTGCAATCATGTAATCTACAATATTGCAATTCATAATTGTGCAATTTGAACTACGTTTGCAGCTATCGAAGTAAGCATCATGTAATGTGCAATTTTGCAATCATGCTGTTTGCAGCAATCAAAATAAGCATTGTGCAATGTACAATTTTGCAATTGTGCAGTTTGCAATTATGCAATCACGTAATCTACAATATTGCAATTCATAATTGTGCAATTTGAACTACGTTTGCAGCAATCGAAGTAAGCATCATGCAATGTGCAATTTTGCAATCATGTAGTTTGCAATTGTGCAGTTTGCAATCGTGCAATATTGCAATTCGTAATTGTGCAATTTGAACTACGTTTGCAGCAATCGAAGTAAGCATCATGCAATGTGCAATTTTGCAATTTCTCAATTTGCAATTGTGCAATTTTGCAATACTGCCATTCATAATTGTGCAATCTGAACACAGTTTGCAGCAATTGAAGGAAGCTGAAGACAAAGGGAGAGGAAGAGAAGAGAGAAACCGGGACATTTGACAATGCCGCTGGAGTGGGGAGTGGGATTGCAGAGAATTAATTGGGACCCTTGGAGGATATTCTGTATCTCCCCCCCCCCCCCCCCATACACACACACACACCCTATTCGCTATTCTTTGTTTCCTTACTTTCTATAAGTGACTAACAGGTGCATCTACGCTGTTAGAATGAAATGAGGTTTGACAACACTTTGTGAGAATTGAAATCCAAATATATGGAGGGCTGAAGTTTGCCCATGCCTGGGATATATGCACCAGCTGTCAGACTACAGCTCCCATCACTCCCAACTTGACTGTGACCAATGGGGTCCGGAGTCCAGATAGAAAGATAGATAGATCTTGAACATGCATTCGTTCCCAACAACAGGGTTGCTGTTTTGCAAATGCAAGCGTAGCCCAATATATCCCAGCAACCCCCATTAAGCAAAGGGATTCCCACTTACTGGACGTCGGGGAATTCTCTGGCCAGGAAGCCCACTTCCATCTGGATGGCTGGCATGTCCTCCAACTCAATGATCCCGGCCAGGTGCGGCACCACCGAATCCAGCCAGGACGAAGTGGACTCCTGCAAGGGAGAGGTACGAATGATCAGTGGAACTCCTTGCTGCAGGAGGCACAGAAAGGAAAAGCCCCACAATTCTTCTTCCTCTGCTTCTCTGCAATCAATGTTTGTTTATGGCAAGGTCCTGGTGCAGATAATGGGACTTGCAATCCAACAATGCCTGCAACTTCTGCATTTGCAACTGTTGCGGGTGTCTTTCCAAACGTTGCATCGTGCCGCTACTTTTTGCCCTTTGCTTCTGTATTTATATTTAGATACTATATATATATATATATATATATATATATATATATAGTATAAAGAATAACAATGCCTTTGTTATTTTGTTTTCGTGGTTTCCATTTTGGAAAGCTGCCTTGGATGCCCCTCCCGAGACGGACAAAAATAACAGCAACGAAAACGGCCTTCAGGCGATTGCGTCGGAAAGGAAATATTTTACGAAGCAGGGCCAGGCCTGGTTAGGACTTGGATGGGCCTTTTTGGACTGCCACTCCCATCATCCCCTATATGTCCTGCAACTCCCATTATCCCCTATATATTCTGGCCTTGCTCCTTTCCCCCCAATTGCTGCAATTGAGAATTCCCACAACATGGGAGAAAAATACCATTTGGGACTACAGTTCCCATCATTCCCTATATATTCTGGATTTGATCTTACCCCACTCCCCACCCCCACCCCAAAATGCTGCAGCTACACCTTCCACAGCATTGAGAAAAAAAGTAATTTTTTGACTGCAACTCCCATCATCTCCTATATATTCTGTATCTCCCACCATCCCCTATAGATTCCACCACTCCCATCATCCCCCATATATTCTACCTTTGGTCCTTTTCTCCCAATGGCTGCAAATGAGAATTCCCACAACATTGGAGAGAAAAGTAATTTTTTGACTGCAACTCCCATCATCTATATATTCTACATCTCCCATAATCCCCTATATATATTCTGCCACTCCCATCATCCCCCATATATACTAGATTTGGTCCTTTTCTCCCAGTGGCTGCAAATGAGAATTCCCACAACATGGGAGAGTAAAGGTACCTTTTGGGACTGCAGTTCCCATCATTCCCTATATATTCTAGCTTTGATCTTATTCCCCCCCCCCAAAAAAAATGCTGCAGCTAGACCTTCCACAGCATTGAGGAAAAAAGTAATTTTTTGACTGCAACTCCCATCATCTCCTATATATTCTGCATCTCCCACCATCCCCTATAGATTCAGCCACTCCCATCATCCTCCATATATTCTAGCCTTGGTCCTTTTCTCCCAATGGCTGCAAATGAGAATTCCCACAGCATTGAGGAAAAAAGTAATTTTTTGACTGCAACTCCCATCATCTCCTATATATTCTGCATCTCCCACCATCCCCTATAGATTCTGCCACTCCCATCATCCCCCATATATCCTAGCCTTGGTCCTTTTCTCCCAATGGCTACAATCTAGACCTTTCATAGCATGGAAACAAAAGTAAATTTTTTGATTGCAACTCCCATAATCTCCTATATATTCTGCATCTCCCACCATCCGCAACTCCCATCCGCAACTCCCATCCGTAGATTCCGCAACTCCCATCATCCCCTATATATTCTAGCCTTGGTCCTTTTCTCCCAATGGCTGCAAATGAGAATTCCCACAACATTGGAGAGAAAAGTAATTTTTTGACTGCAACTCCCATCATCTCCTATATATTCTGCATCTCCCACCATCCCCTATAGATTCAGCCACTCCCATCATCCTCCATATATTCTAGCCTTGGTCCTTTTCTCCCAATGGCTGCAAATGAGAATTCCCACAACATTGGAGAGAAAAGTAATTTTTTGACTGCAACTCCCATCATCTCCTATATATTCTGCATCTCCCACCATCCCCTATAGATTCCACCACTCCCATCATCCCCCATATATCCTAGCCTTGGTCCTTTTCTCCCAATGGCTACAATCTAGACCTTTCATAGCATGGAAACAAAAGTAAATTTTTTGATTGCAACTCCCATAATCTCCTATATATTCTGCATCTCCCACCATCCCCTATAGATTCTGCAACTCCCATCGTCCCCTATATATTCTAGCCTTGGTCCTTTTCTCCCAGTGGCTGCAAATGAGAATTCCCACAACATTGGAGAGAAAAGTAATTTTTTGACTGCAACTCCCATCATCTCCTATATATTCTGCATCTCCCACCATCCCCTATAGATTCCGCCACTCCCATCATCCCCCATATATTCTAGCCTTGGTCCTTTTCTCCCAATGGCTGCAAATGAGAATTCCCACAACATTGGAGAGAAAAGTAATTTTTTGACTGCAACTCCCATCATCTCCTATATATTCTGCATCTCCCACCATCCCCTATAGATTCCGCCACTCCCATCATCCCCCATATATACTAGCCTTGATCCCTTTTCCCAAAATGCTGCAAACTACATGGGAATAGGGTCCAAGTTAGATCTTCCAGAATGTGGGAATAGGATCCCTTTGGACTGTAGTGCCCATCATCCCCTATGCATTTGCAACACCCATCACTCCCTATGCATTCTGACTTTGGTCCCCTTCCCTTCAAGTGCTGCAGAGCATGGAGGAAAGTGCAATTTTTGGACTGCAACTCCCATCATCCCTCCACAAAAGCAACAGGTTCCCAAACTCACCAGCTGGATGAAGAATTCCTGCAGCTGCTTGGCTTCGCTGCGCAGCTTGTTGGCCACCTTGGCCCGCATCTTGGAAGAGGTGCAAATGAGCCGGACGCGCATCAGAGGCCGGATGTACTCGATCAGCACCCGCCGGTGGACCTCCTTCACCAGCATCTGATCCCAAAGAAACAGCCAGGTTGGGTCATGCGCAACGCATGCGGCAAAGCACAACCAAACCCCAAATCCACTAACATCGGTCCCTTATCACCAAATTGGAGTTTCTTTCTTGGTTTGAAAGTGTTATTTCCTGCATAATTGTGCGGCCCTTGCTTTGAAATGTCTTGTTCTCCTCCAGAAACTTTGTGTGATGGAAACTGCAAGGGTTGAATGAAAAGTAATGCCTCCTTTTGGGGAGGAAACTACGAGGGTTGACTGAAAAGTAATGCCTCCACCTTCGTTACTTGGGTTTGGATGGGAATATTTTAATAAATCAAACATATAAATAATCCTTGGAATGTGCCCAAGTCGCTCATTAGTGGGGTTCAGAATTCTCTTTGATTGTAGGTGAACTATAAATCCCAGCAACTACAATTCCAGAATGTCAAGATTCTATTTTCCCCAAACTCTACCAGTGTTCACATTTGGGTCATATCAGGTATTTGTGCCAAATTTGGTCCAGTGAATGAAACTACGAGGGTTGAATGAAAAGTAATGCCTCCAGCTTCGCTACTTGGGTTTGGATGGGAATATTTTAATAAATCGAACGCACAAATAATCCTTAGAATGTGCTCTTTAACTACCACTATTCACTCTTCCACACAATCACCAGACAATTGGATACATTTCTGCCAACGATAAACAAGTTTTCTGAAACCATTGCGGAAGAAGTCGACAGCACCTGCTGCATACGTTGCTTAAGTTGTATTGACCAACAGTCTGTGCAGGGTTCCATACTTTGCACTTTAACAACACAACAATTCAATGCTAAGGCTTCCCCCCAAAACGGAACTGTAGAGGAGAGTCTACTGAAGAAGTCAGTGCCTGCTGCGTACGTTGCTTAAGTCGCATTGACTGACCATCTGCACAGGGTTCCATACTTTGCACTTTAACAACACAACAATTCAATGCTAGGGCTTCCCCCCAAAACGGAACTGTAGAGGAGAGTCTACTGAACAAGCCAGTACCTGCCGCATACGTTGCTTAAGTCACATTGACCAAGCGTCTGCGCAGGGTTCCATACTTTGCACTTTAATGACACAACAATTCAATGCTAAGACTTCTTGCCAAAATGGAACTGCAGAGGAGAGTCTACTGAACAAGCCAGTACCTGCCACATACGTTGCTTCAGTCACATTGACCGACCATCTGTGCACGGTTCCATACTTTGCACTTTAACAACACAACAACTCAATGCCAAGGCTTCCTGCCAAAATGGAACTGTAGAGGAGAGTCTACTGAACAAGCCAGTACCCACCTCATACCAGTACTGCCATCTGTTGAGAAGTTACGAAGGTGGAGGCATAACTTTTCATTCAACCTTCGTAGATACAGTGATTTGATTGTGATTGACCGATGCAATCGGCAATGGATTGATCTTGGATTGTGATTTTAAACTCGTGATATTTTAGAATTTTAAATCTTGAATGTTCCATTTTGGCAGGAAGCCCTAGCATTGAATTGTTGTGTTGTTAAAGTGCAAAGTATGGAACCCTGTGCAGACGGTCGGTCAATGCGACTGAAGCAACGTATGCGGCAGGTACTGGCTTGTTCAGTAGACTCTCCTCTACAGTTCCATTTTGGCAGGAAGCCTTAGCATTGAATTGTTGTGTTGTTAAAGTGCAAAGTATGGAACCCTGTGCAGACGGTCGGTCAATGCAACTTAAGCAGCATATGCGGCAGGTACTGGCTTGTTCAGTAGACTCTCCTCTACAGTTCCATTTTGGTAGGAAGCCTTAGCATTGAATTGTTGTGTTGTTAAAGTGCAAAGTATGGAATCCTGTGCAGACGGTCGGTCAATGCAACTTAAGCAGCATATGCGGCAGGTACTGGCTTGTTCAGTAGACTCTCCTCTACAGTTCCATTTTGGTAGGAAGCCTTAGCATTGAATTGTTGTGTTGTTAAAGTGCAAAGTATGGAACCCTGTGCAGACGGTCGGTCAATGCGACTGAAGCAACGTATGCGGCAGGTACTGGCTTGTTCAGTAGACTCTCCTCTACAGTTCCATTTTGGCAGGAAGCCTTAGCATTGAATTGTTGTGTTGTTAAAGTGCAAAGTATGGAACCCTGTGCAGACGGTCGGTCAATGCGACTGAAGCAACGTATGCGGCAGGTACTGGCTTGTTCAGTAGACTCTCCTCTACAGTTCCATTTTGGCAGGAAGCCTTAGCATTGAATTGTTGTGTTGTTAAAGTGCAAAGTATGGAACCCTGTGCAGACGGTCGGTCAATGCAACTTAAGCAGCATATGCGGCAGGTACTGGCTTGTTCAGTAGACTCTCCTCTACAGTTCCATTTTGGTAGGAAGCCTTAGCATTGAATTGTTGTGTTGTTAAAGTGCAAAGTATGGAACCCTGTGCAGACGGTCGGTCAATGCAACTTAAGCAACGTATGCGGCAGGTACTGGCTTGTTCAGTAGACTCTCCTCTACAGTTCCATTTTGGCAGGAAGCCTTACCATTGAACGGTTGTGTTGTTAAAGTGTGAAGTATGGAATAAATAAATCAATATCATCTAAAGGGCACGCAAGGAAATGCCTTCCTTGGCGCATCATACCTGGTAGGGCTCCAGCTTCATCTTGCTCAGCTTCTGGGCATGTTCCCGGAGGAGCGCCATGATGGTCGGAAAAGCCTCCGAGTTGTTGAGCCACTTCCTCTTCATCAGTTTGTGGAAGTAAGGCTAGGAAACAAAACAAAAAAGACGCGGGAATGAGAAGCACGAGAAGGCGACAGATGCTGCGTCAAAAGCTCTACCTATTCCCTGGACTGCAACTCCCAGAGTTCTCCTGATCCATCTATCTACCTCCCAGCAGTCCTCCTGATTGATCTATTTCCTTATTTATCTCCATCTAATCCAGTGTTTCTCAACCTGGGGGTCAAGACCCTTGGAGGGGCTGCGACGGGTGTCAGAGGGGTCACCAAAAACCATCAGAAAACACAGTATTTTCTGTTGGTCATAGGGGTTTGATTGTAGGTGAACTATAAATCCCAGCAACTACAACTCCAAATGTCTATTTTCCCCAAACTCCACCAGTGTTCACTTTTGGGAATATTGAGTATTCCTGCCAAGTTTGGTCCAGATCCATCATTGTTTGAGTCTGAAGGTAGGTGAACTACAACTCTCAAACTCAACGTCATTGCCTACCAAATGCTTCCAGTGTTTTCTCTTGGTCAAGGGAGTTCTGTGTGCCAAGTCTGGTTTAATTCCATCGTTGGTGGAGTTCAGAAGCTCTTTGATTGAAGGTGAACTATAAATCCCAGCAACTATAACTCCCAAATGCCTGTTTCCCCAAACTCCACCAGTGTTCACATTTGGGCATATTGAGAATTCCTGCCAAGGTTGGTCCAGATCCATCATTGCTTGAGTCCACAGTGCACAGTGAACTACAACTCCCAAACTCAAGGTCAATGACCACCAAACCCTTCCAGTATTTTCTGTCAGTTGTGGAAGTTCTGTGTGCCAAGTTCGGTTCAATTCTATTGTTGATGGAGTTCAGAATGCTCTGTGATTGTTGTTGTTGTTGTTCATTCGTTCAGTCGTCTCCGACTCTTCGTGACCTCGTGGACCAGCCCACGCCAGAGCTCCCTGTCGGCCGTCACCACCCCCAGCTCCTTCAAGGTCAGTCCAGTCACTTCAAGGATGCCATCCATCCATCTTGCCCTAGGTTGGCCCCTCTTCCTTTTGCCTTCCACTTTCCCCAGCATAATTGTCTTCTCTAGGCTTTGCTGTCTCCTCATGATGTGGCCAAAGTACTTCAACTTTGTCTCTAGTATCCTTCCTTCCAGTGAGCAGCCAGGCTTTATTTCCTGGAGGATGGACTGGTTGGATCTTCTTGCAGTCCAAGGTACTCTCAGCACTTTCCTCCAGCACCACAGCTCAAAAGCATCTCTCTTCCTTCGCTCAGCCTTCCCTAAGGTCCAGCTCTCACATCCGTAGGTGACTACAGGGAATACCATGGCTTGGACTAGGCGGATCTTTGTTGCCAGTCTGATGTCTCTGCTCTTTACTATTTTATCGAGACTGGACATTGCTCTCCTCCCAAGAAGGAAGCGTCTTCTGATTTCCTGGCCACAGTCTGCATCTGCAGTAATCTTTGCGCCTAGAAATACAAAGTCTGTCACGGCCTCCACGTTTTCTCCCTCTATTTTCCAGTTGTCAATCATTCTTGTTGCCATAATCTTGGTTTTTTTGACGTTTAGCTGCAACCCGGCATTTGCGCTTTCTTCTTCCACCTTGATGAGAAGGCTCCTCAGCTCCTCCTCGCTTTCGGCCATCAGAGTGGTGTCATCTGCATATCTGAGGTTGTTAATGTTTCTTCCATCCATTTCCACCCCAGCTTTGCATTCATCCAGCCCCGCACATCCTCGCATGATGTGTTCTGCATACACGTTAAAAAGGTTGGGTGAGAGGATGCAGCCTTGCCGGACGCCTTTCCCAATCTTGAACCAGTCTGTTGTTCCGTGGTCAGTTCTGACTGTTGCGACTTGGTCCTTGTACAGATTCCTCAGGAGAGAGACAAGGTGGCTTGGGATGCCCATCCCACCAAGAACTTGCCACAATTTATGATGATCCACACAGTCAAAGGCTTTAGAATAGTCAATGAAGCAGAAGTAGATGTTTTTCTGAAACTCCCTGCCTTCCTCCATTATCCAGCGGACATTGGCAATCTGGTCTCTCGTTCCTCTGCCTTTTCTAAACCCAGCTTGAACATCTGGCAACTCTCGCTCCATGTATTGCTGGAGTCTTCCTTGCAGGATCTTGAGCATTACCTTACTGGCATGAGAAATAAGGGCCACTGTACGGAAGTTGGAGCAGTCTTTCGCATTTCCCTTTTTTGGTATGGGGATGTAAGTTGTTTTTTTCCAGTCTGATGGCCATTCTTGTGTTTTCCATATTTGCTGGCATATGGCATGCATCACCTTGACAGCATCATCTTTTAAGATTTTAAACAGTTCAGCTGGGATCCCGTCGTCTCCTGCTGCCTTGTTGTTAGCAATGCTTCTTAAGGCCCATTCAACCTCACTCCTCAGGATGTCTGGTTCTAATTCATTCACCACACCGTCAAAGCTATCCTCGATATTGTTATCCTTCCTATACAGATCTTCTGTATAGTCTCGCCACCTTCTCTTGATCTCTTCAGCTTCTGTTAGGTCCCTGCCATCTTTGTTTCTTATCATCCCAATTTTTGCCTGAAATTTACCTCCAATGTTTCTAATTTTCTGGAAGAGGTCTCTTGTCCTTCCTATCCTGTTGTCTTCTTCCACTTCCATGCATTGCTTGTTTAAAAATAGTTCCTTATCTCTTCTGGCTAACCTCTGGAATTGCACATTTAACTGGGCATATCTCCCCTTACTATCCCTGTTTCCTTTTGCTTTCCTCCTTTCTTGGGCTACTTCCAGTGTCTCAGCAGACAACCATTTTGCCTTCTTGGTTTTCTTTTTCTTTGGGACGTACTTTGTTGCCGCCTCCTGAACAATGTCTCGGACTTCTGTCCATAGTTCTTCTGGGACTCTGTTTACTAAATCTAGTCCTTCAAATCTGTTCTTCACTTCCACTGTATATTCGCTAGGAATGTTAGTGAGATCATATCTAACTGGTCTGTGTATTTTCCCTGATCTCTTTAGTTTTATTCTAAATTGGGCAATAAGAAGTTCGTGATCTGAGCTACAGTCAGCCCCAGGTCTTGTTTTCACCGACTGGATGGATGTCCGCCACCTTTGGCTGCAAAGGATGTAGTCAATCTGATTTCGGTGTTGACCGTCTGGAGAGGTCCATGTGTAAAGCCGTCTTTTAGGTTGTTGGAAGAGAGTGTTTGTTATACACAGCGAGTTTTCCTGGCAGAATTCTATCAGCCTGCGTCCCGCTTCATTTTGTTCTCCCAGACCATGCTTGCCTGTGATCCCAGTTGTCATTTGACTTCCCACCTTGGCATTCCAGTCTCCTGTAATGAAAATAATGTCTCTTTTTGGTGTATTATCCAGTAGGTCCTGCAGATCCTCATAGAACTGATCTACTTCTGCTTCTTCAGCAGCTGTGGTTGGGGCGTATATTTGGATCACTGTGATGTTGAAAGGCTTTCCTTGCACTCGAATTGAGATCATTCTGTCATTTTTTGGGTTGTATCCAAGCACTGCTTTAGCGAATTTCTTATTAGTTATGAAGGCTACTCCATTTCTTCTATGTTCCTCTTGTCCGCAGTAGTAGATCTGGTGGTCATCTGATGTGAAGTGGCCCATTCCAGTCCATTTCAGTTCGCTGACCCCCAGAATGTCTATCTTTAGTCTTGACATCTCACCAATAACAACATCCAATTTGCCCTGGCTCATAGATCTTACATTCCAGGTTCCTATGGTGTGTTGATCTTTAGAGCATCGGATTCGTCGTTCGCCTCCAGTACCGTCGGCCGCTAGCCTTCCTTTCGGCTTTGAGCTAGCTGCGTCATCACATCTGGGGCTAGTTGAACTTATCCTCTGCTCCTCCCCAGTAGCATTTTGGCCATCTTCCGACCTGGGAGTCCCATCTTCCAATGGCATACCGACATATCTCTGGTTGTACTGGTCCATTCAGTTTTCTTGGCAAGGATACTGGGGTGGTTTGCCGTTGCCTTCCCCAGGGATCACGCTTGGTCTGACCTCTCTGCCACAACCGTCCCGTCTTGGGTGGCCCTTCACGGTTTCGCTCATGACAGCTCCAGCGCCACAACAAGGCGGTGACCCTTTGCTGGAGTCTGTGATTGTAGGTGAACTATAAATCTGTGATTGTAGGTGAACTATAAATCCCAGCAACTACAACTCCCAAATGTCATGATTCTATTTTCCCCAAACTCTACCAGTGTTCACATTTGAACATATTGAGTATTTGCGTAGAGTTTGGTCCACATCCATCATTGTTTGAGTCCACAGTGATCTCTGGATGTAGGTGAACTACAACTCCCAAACCAAAGGACACTGCCCACCAAACCCTTCCAGTATTTTCTGTTGATCATGGGAGAACTGTGTGCCAAGTTCAGTTCAATTCTATCATTGATAGAGTTTTTCAATGTTTTTATGAGTGATGGTCAGTCGTTGGCCTGAGAGGTGTCTTGTGTCCAAATTTGGTGTCCATTTCTCCAGTGGTTTTTGAGTTACGTTAATCCCACAAATGAACACTACATTTTTATTTATATAGACTAGCCGTCCCCTGCCCGGCATTGCTATGGCACACATGGGGGTTCTGTGTGGGAGGTTTGGCCCAATTCCATCGTTGGTGAGATCCAGAATGCTCTGTGATTGTAGGTGAACTATAAATCCCAGCAACTACAACTCCCGAATGTCATGATTCTATTTTCTCCAAACTCCACCAGGGTTCACATTTGGCAATATTGAGTATTCGTCCCAAATTTGGTCCAATTCTATCATTGTTTGAGTCCACAGTGATCTCTGGATGTAGGTGAACTACACCTCCCAAACCAAAGGACACTGCCCACCAAACCGTTCCAGTATTTTCTGTTGGTCATGGGAGAACTGTGAGCCAAGTTTGGTTCAAATCCATCGTTGGTGAGATTCAGAATGCTCTGTGATTGTAGGTGAACTATAAATCCCAGCAACTACAACTCCCGAATGTCATGATTCTATTTCCCCCAAACTCCACCAGTGTTCACATTTGGGTACATTGAGTATTTGTGTAGAGTTTGGTCCAGATCCATCATTGTTTGAGTCCACAGTGATCTCTGGATGTAGGTGAACTACAACTCCCAAACCAAAGGACACTGCCCACCAAACCCTTCCATTGTTATCTGTTGGTCATGGGAGAACTGTGTGCCAAGTTTGGTACAATTCTATTATTGGTGGGGTTCAGAATGCTCTTTGATTGTAAGTGAACTATAAATCCCAGCAACTGGGCATCTCCAGACCCATTACCTTGAGTTCTTGAAAGAGGTGAGTGGCCAGCACTCGGTTGCAGAGCCGGGTCACTCTGTCCAGGGCGGCGTTGGCCTGGCGCTGTCCGGCTTCGCTCTCTGGACCGCTGACCCTTGCCAAGCGGTCAGCATAGTCCCTAAATGGAGACACACTTGTCAATAGGATCACAGGCAAAGGGATAGCAAATGTCAGAATATCCTGGGAGTTGTAGTTTTGCAAAACCTTCAAATCCCAGCATCCCATAGCATTGAGCCTTTGCAGTTCAGGTGGGGCCAAATTGTGTTAATTCTACAATATAGATGCACCCAAAGACCCTTTATGACAGACTTTAGTAAGTCTGATGACTAATAGTCCATATTACAACTCCCAGAATACAAACTACACCTCCCAGAATCCAAACTACTATACCCAGAATCCAGACAACAATTCTCAGAATCCAAACTACAATTTCAGGAATCCAAACAACAATACCCAGAATCCAAACTACGATTCCTGGAATCCAAACCACAACTCCCAGAATCCAAACAATACCTCCCTGGAAGTCAAACAACAATTCCTGGAATCCAAACTATAACTTCCAGAAACCAAGCTACAACTCCCAGAATCCAAACTACAATACCCAGAATCCAAATTACAATTCCTAGAATCCAAACGACAATTCCCAGAATCCAAACTATACCTCCCTGGAATCCAAAGTACAACTCCCGAAATCCAAACAACAACTCCCAGAATCCAAAAGACAACTTGCAGAATCCAAACTATAATTCCCAGAAACCAAACTACAACTCCTGGAATCCAAATAACAACTCCCATTATTCAAATGATAACTCCTAGAATCCAAACAATACCTCCCTGGAAGTCAAACAACAACTCCTGGAATCTAAACTATAACTCCCAGAAACTAAGTTACAACTCCCAGAATCCAAACTACAATAACCAGAATCCAAATTACAATTCCTAGAATCCAAACAATTCCCAGAATCCAAACTATACCTCCCTGGAATCCAAACTATAACTCCCAGAAACCAAACTACAACTCCTGGAATCCAAATGACAACTCCTGGAATCCAAATAACAACTCCCATTATCCAAACGACAACTCCCAGAATCCAAACAATACCTCTCTGGAAGTCAAACAACAACTCCTGGAATCCAAACTATAACTTCCAGAAACTAAGCTACAACTCCCAGAATCCAAACGACAATACCCAGAATCCAAATTACAATTCCCGGAATCCAAACGACAATTCCCGGAATCCAAACTATACCTCCCTGGAATCCAAAGTACAATTCTCAAAATCCAAACTACAACTCTCGGAATGGAAAGTACAACTCCTGGAATCCAAATGACAACTCCCAGAATCCAAACTATAACTCCCAGAAACCACACTACAAGTCCTGGAATCCAAATGACAACTCCCATTATCCAAACGACAACTCCCAGAATCCAAACAATACCTCCCTGGAAGTCAAACAACAACTCTTGGAATCTAAACTATAACTCCCAGAAACCAAGCTACAACTCCCGGAATCCAAACTGCAATACCCAGAATCCAAATTACAATTCCCGGAATCCAAACGACAATTCCTGGAATCCAAACTATACCTTCCTGGAATCCAAAGTACAACTCTAAGAAACCAAACTACAACTCCTGGAATCCAAATGACAACTCCCAGAATCCAAACAATACGTCCCTGTAAGTCAAACAACAACTCCTGGAATCTAAACCATAACTCCCAGAAACTAAGCTACAACTCCCAGAATCCAAACTACAATAACCAGAATCCAAATTACAATTCCCGAAATCCAAATTACAATTCCCAGAATCCAAATGACAACTCCCAGAATCCAAACTATAACTCCCAGAAACTGAACTACAACTCCCAGAATCCAAATGACAACTCCCACTATCCAAACAACAACTCCTGGAATCCAAATGACAACTCTTGGAATACAAATGACAACTCCCAGAATCCAAACTACACCTCCTAGAATCCAAATGACAACTCCCGGAATCCAAACAACAGTTTCTGGAATAGAAACGACAACTCCCAGAATCCATGCTACAACTCCCAAAATCCAAACTACAACTCCTGGAATCCAAACGACAATTTCCGGAATCGAAATAACAACTCCCAGAATCCAAACTACATCTTTTAGAATCTAAATGACAACTCCTGGAATCCAAACGACACCTCCCGGAATCTGAACTACAACTCCCAGGATTCCACAGCCTTGTTAAAGTGGTACCGAACGGCATTAGTTCTACAGTGTCAATGTGTCCATAGATCTCCGCTTTCAATGGGTCTCCTTGAAACACAACGAATCTGTGTTGTAATTGTTCACTTTGGGTCCAATGAATGTACATTTGGCACTGCTTTAACTGTCCTGGCGCAGATGGTATCCTGGGAGTTGTAGTTTTGGGCAGAGAAGGCTGGAAGCCTTGCAAAACTACAATTCCCAGAATTCCATAGAAGTCCTGCATTGCTATGGGCTACCTGATGGACGCTCACCTGAAGGCCGGGCAGCAGTTGACCAGCATGATGGTCCGGCTGATGTAGCAGTCGGGTGTCAGGGCGCTCTCCACTTGCCGCTCGTGGAAAATCTCCACCTTCCTTTGGAAACTGGGGCAAGAAAAAGAGGCAAACCAGGTATCAAACCGCATTCATTGCAGAGTGTAGACGCACCCATTGATAGGTTCCCCTGGCAGGTCAAAACCAGGGCTTTCTTACCTTTGCAAGAACTCAGCCAGGCTGCTCAGGCAACAATGTGCCATCCTTCTGCCAAAATCCTCTGTGATTTGGGGGGCTTTGTCCGCATGAGCCTTTAAGACCTGCAAAGTGGGAGAAGAAGAAGAAGGATGATGATGATGATGATGATGATGATGATGATAAACTCTCAGTGAACTGGAACTCATGAAGATTGGTTGATGTTGGAACAACAACAGCAATAGAGCTTCTCAATAGACTGGTCCCAATGGGGACTGGTTAAATCCAGATGATGATAATAATATTAATATTAATATTAATATTAATAATAATAAAGTAGATTCTTAGTGAATTATGATGATGATGATGATTAATAATAATTGTTGTTCATTCGTTCAGTCGTCTCCGACTCTTCGTGACCTCATGGACCAGCCTACGCCAGAGCTCCCTGTTGGCCGTTACCACCCCCAGCTCCCTCAAGGTCAGTCCAGTCACTTCAAGGATGCCGTCCATCCATCTTGCCCTTGGTCGGCCCCTCTTCCTTTTGCCTTCCACTTTCCCCAGCATAATTGTCTTCTCTAGGCTTTCCTGTCTCCTCATGGTGTGGCCAAAGGACTTCCACTTTGTCTCTAGTATCTTTCCCTCCAGTGAGCAGTCGGGCTTTATTTCCTGGAGGATGGACTGGTTGGATCTTCTCGCAGTCCAAGGCACTCTCAGCACTTTCCTCCAACACCACAGCTCAAAAGCATCTCTCTCCCTTCGCTCGACCTTCCCTAAGGTCCATCTCTCACATCCGTAGGTGACTACAGGGAAGACCATGGCTTGGACTAGGCAATGGATCTTGGTTGCCAGTCTGATGTCTCTACTCTTTACTGTTTTATCGAGACTGGACATTGCTCTCCTCCCAAGAAGTAAGCGTCTTCTGATTTCCTGGCCACAGTCTGCATCTGCAGTAATCTTTGCACCTAGAAATACAAAGTCTGTCACGGCCTCCACGGTTTCTCCCTCTATTTTCCAGTTGTCAATCATTCTTGTTGCCATAATCTTGTTTTTTTTTATGTTTAGCTGCAACCCGGCTTTTGCGCTTTCTTCTTTCACCTTGATTAGAAGGCTCCTCAGCTCCTCCTCGCTTTCGGCCATCAGAGTGGTGTCATCTGCATATCTGAGGTTGTGAATGTTTCTTCCAGCCATTTTCACCCCAGCTCTGCATTCCTCAAGCCCCGCACATCCTCGCATGATGTGTTCTGCATACACGTTGAAAAGGTTGGGTGAGAGGATGCAGCCTTGCCGGACGCCTTTCCCAATCTGGAACCCGTCTCCTGTTCCGTGGTCAGTTCTGACTGTTGCTCCTTGGTCCTTGTACAGATTCCTCAGGAGAGAGGGAAGGGGGCTTGGGATGCCCATCCCACTAAGAACTTGCCACAATCTATTATGATCCACACAGTCAAAGGCTTTAGAAGAGTCAATGAAGCAGAAGTAGATGTTTTTCTGAAACTCTCTGCCTTTCTCCATTATCCAGCGGATATTGGCAATCTGGTCTCTTGTTCCTCTACCTTTTCTAAACCCAGCTTGAACATCTGGCAACTCTCTCTCCATGTCTTGCTGGAGTCTTCCTTGCAGGATCTTGAGCATTACCTTACTGGCATGATGAGAAATAAGGGCCACTGTACGGAAGTTTGAGCAGTCTTTCGCATGCCTCAGCAACTACAACTCCCAAATGAAAAAAATCAAGCCCCCACCCCACCAGTATTCAAATTTGGGGCATATCAGGTATTTGTGCCAAATTTGGTCCAATGAATGAAAATATGAGGGTTGAATGAAAAGTAATGCCTTCTGTGCAATGGTGACCTAACTCAAGACTATACCATACTGCAGACTCAATAGTACCAACTTGATTGTATTATTGATACTGATATTAAAAAATCTCCTGGCTTCTCTCACTTCCTTATGCATTCCTTATGCTTCGATCTATAGAATCCGATGGATTTCTTTTTCGTGTCAGGAGCAACTTGAGAAACTGCAAGCCGCTTCTGGTGTGAGGGAATTGGCCGTCTGCAAGGACATTGCTCGGGGGAACGCCTGGATGTTTTTCCCATCCTGTGGGAGGTTTCTCTCATGTCCCCGCGCATGGGAAGCTGGAGCTGGCAGATTATTATTATTATTATTACTATTATTGTTATTAGAATCATAGAATCATAGAATCAAAGAGTTGGAAGAGACCTCCTGGGCCATCCAGTCCAACCCCATTCTGCCAAGAAGCAGGAATATTGCATTCAAATCACCCCTGACAGATGGCCATCCAGCCTCTGTTTAAAAGCTTCCAAAGAAGGAGCCTCCACCACACTCCAGGGCAGAGAGTTCCACTGCTGAACGGCTCTCACAGTCAGGAAGTTCTTCCTCATGTTCAGATGGAATCTCCTCTCTTGTAGTTTGAAGCCATGGCTCCATTGCGTCCTAGTCTCCAGGGAAGCAGAAAACAAGCTTGCTCCCTCCTCCTCCCTGTGGCTTCCTCTCACATATTTATACATGGCTATCACATCTCCTCTCAGCCTTCTCTTCTTCAGGCTAAACATGCCCAGCTCCTTAAGCCGCTCCTCATAGGGCTTGTTCTCCAGACCCTTGATCATTTTAGTCGCCCTCCTCTGGACACATTCCAGCTTAGAGTCCATATCTCTCTTGAATTGTGGTGCCCAGAATTGGACACAATATTCCAGGTAAAGTGGTCTAACCAAAGCAGAATAGAGCATGGGGAGCATGACTTCCCTAGATCTAGACACTAGGCTCCTCTTGATGCAGGCCAAAATCCCATTGGCTTTTTTTGCTGCCACATCACATTCCTGGCTCATGTTTAACTTGTTGTCCACGAGGACTCCAAGATCTTTTTCACACGTACTGCTCTCTATTATTTGGTAGTTTTGTATACCGGTCTTCTCACCTCCATTGAGGTTTCCATCATCAGTATTACAGACCGTCATTAAAACATCATATTTCTAAATCACACTAAAACATTAAAACATTGAAACAATTAAAATGGCAAAAATGCAATCATATGATTACAGTGGTCGGTCGTCATCAAAGTCGTTATTCGTCGTCCTCCATCCATATGACAGGATCATGGCTCATTCGTCGAATGCCAATCCCCAAAGCCAGGTTTTCACCTGTTTCCTGAAGGTTAAGATTGAAGGGGCAGTTCTGATCTCCAGTGGGAGGGAGTTCCAGACTCGAGGGGCCACCACCGAGAAGGCCCTGTCTCTCGTCCCCACCAGCCACGCCTGTGAGACCGGTGGGATCGAGAGCAGGGCCCCTCCAGACGATCTTAGTAATCTTGATGGCTCATAGGGGAGGATACGTTCGGACAGGGAGCTCACTCCGCTCCCCAGATTCGAACCATTGACCTTTCAGTCAGCAGTCCTACTGGCACAAGGTTTAATCCATTGCGCCACTGCGGCAATGGATGCAGCCTAGAATTGCATTGGCCGTACCATGATGACTTTGCTGGAGAGGCCAAACTGGACGCCGTCTCCCTCGCTTTCTTGCGCCCACGTCTCTTCTTCCTTCTCCAGCGCTTGGTGCATGTCGTCAATGATCTTGTCCTGAGTGCAAACAGGAACAAGGGCAAGGGCTTTAGGGGTTTTCCCAATGCAAAGAGGAAGCAATTCCTTATCTTACGATTCCATGCAACGTACACATGAATCAATAAATGCTCAAAGCCTTACGCTTGGTCTTTGCGCTCACCTTGACCTTGGCGATGCACTCCTCTTCCAATTCAAACTGGGTCTCAGGAGGCAGCAGCGGACCCAGATCGTGGCCCTTCACGAGCGACGAGATTTCGGCTCGACCTAAAACCTCTCTGCAGGGATCAAAACCAAAGAAGTTGATAAGCAGAGGATGGATGGCCATCTGTCGGGAGGGATCGGATGGTGTGTTCCTGACCTGGGATGGACTGGATGGCCTTTGGAGTCTCTTCCAACCTTAGGATTCTATGATTCAGCAGAGACTAGATGGCCATCTGTTGGGAGGGATCAGATGGCTTCTTCCTGGCTGGAAGAAAGGGGTTGGACTGGATGGCCTTTAGGGTCTCTTCCAACCTTAGGATTCTGTGATTCAACAGAGACTAGATGGCCATCTGTTGGGAGAGATTGGATGGTTTATTCCTGGTTGGAAAAAGGGGGTTGGACTGGATGGCCTTTGGAGTCTCTTCCAACCTTAGGATTCTATGATTCAGCAGAGACTAGATGGCCATCTGTAGGGAGGGATTGGATGGTTTCTTCCTGGCTGGAGAAAGGGGGTTGAACTGGATGGCCTTCGGGTCTCTTCCAACCTTAGGATTCTATGATTCAACAGAGACTAGATGGCCATCTGTTGGGAGAGATCGGATTGTTTCTTCCTGGCTGGAAGAAGGGGGTTGGACTGGATGGCCTTTGGGGTCTCTTCCAATCTTAGGATTCTATGATTTAACAGAGACTCGATGGCCATCTGTTGGGAGGGATCGGATGGTCTCTTCCTGGTTGGAAGAAGGGGGTTGGACTGGATGGCCTTTGGGTCTCTTCCAACCTTAGGATTCTATGATTCAACAGAGACTCGAAGGCCATCTGTTGGGAGAGTTTAGATGGTGTCCTTCTGCATTATGACTCAAACATAGTGTGGGTGGCCATCTGTCGGGAGGAACTGAATGGTATCTTCCTGCCTGGCTGAAAGGGGTTGGACTGGATGGCCTTTGGACTTCTCTTCCAACTCTGGAATTCTATGGAAGTCTTTAAACAGAGGCTGGATGGCCATCTGTTGGGAGGGATCAGATGGTGTCCACGCGGAATTGAATGGTCTCTTCCTGCCTGGCTGAAAGGGGTTGGACTGGGTAGCCTTTGGGGTCCCCTCCAACTCTAGGATTCTAAGGAAGTCACTAAACAGAGGTTGGATGACCATCTGTCGGGAGAGATCAGATGGTGTCCTTCTGCATTATGACTCAAACATAGTTGGGTGACCATCTGTCGGGAGAAATCAAATTGTCTCTTCTCTTCCAACTCTAGAATTCTATGGAAGTCTCTAAACACAGGCTGGATGGCCATCTGTCGGGAGAGATCAGATGGTGTCCTTCTGCATTATGACTCGAACATAGTCTGGGTGGCCATCTGTCGGGGGGAATTGAATGGTCTCTTCCTACCTGGCTGAAAAGGGAAATCAAATTAACTTTTCCTGCCTGGCTGAAAGGATTGGACTGGATGGCCTTTGGACTTCTCTTCCAACTCTGGAATTCCATGGAAGTCTTTAAACAGAGGCTGGATGGCCATCTGTTGCGAGGGATCAGATGGTGTTCTTCTGCATTATGACTCAAACATAGTCTGGATGGCCATCTGTCAGGAGGAATTGAATGGTCTCTTCCTGCCTGGCTGAAAGGGGTTGGACTAGATGGCCTTTGGACTTCTCTTCCAACTCTGGAATTCCATGGAAGTCTCTAAACAGAGGCTGGATGGCCATCTGTCAGGAGAGATCAGATGGTGTCCTTCTGCATTATGACTCGAACATAGTCTGGATGGCCATCTGTGGGGGGGGGGAATTGAATGGTCTCTTCCTGCCTGGCTGAAAGGGGTTGGACTGGATAGCCTTTGGGGTCCCCTCCAACTTTAGGATTCTATGGAAGTCTCTAAACAGAGGTTGGATGGCCATCTGTTGGGAGGGATCAGATGGTGTCCTTCTGCATTATGACTCAAACATAGTCTGGATGGCGATCTGTCAGGAGGAATTGAATGGTCTCTTCCTGCCTGGCTGAAAGGGGTTGGACTAGATGGCCTTTGGACTTCTCTTCCAACTCTGGAATTCCATGGAAGTCTCTAAACAGAGGCTGGATGGCCATCTGTCGGGGGGAATTGAATGGTCTCTTCCTGCCTGGCTGAAAGGATTGGACTGGATGGCCTTTGGACTTCTCTTCCAACTCTGGAATTCCATGGAAGTCTCTAAACAGAGGTTGGATGGCCATCTGTCGGGAGAGATCAGATGGTGTCCTTCTGCATTATGACTCAAACATAGTCTGGGTGGCCATCTGTCAGGAGGAATTGAATGGTCTCTTCCTACCTGGCTGAAAGGGGAAATCAAATTAACTTTTCCTGCCTGGCTGAAAGGATTGGACTAGATGGCCTTTGGACTTCTCTTCCAACTCTGGAATTCCATGGAAGTCTTTAAACAGAGGCTGGATGGCCATCTGTCGGGAGAGATCAGATGGTGTCCTTCTGCATTATGACTCAAACATAGTCTGGATGGTGATCTGTCAGGAGGAATTGAATGGTCTCTTCCTGCCTGGCTGAAAGGGGTTGGACTGGATAGCCTTTGGGGTCCCCTCCAACTTTAGGATTCTATGGAAGTCTCTAAACAGAGGCTGGATGGCCATCTGTTGGGAGGGATCAGATGGTGTTCTTCTGCATTATGACTCAAACATAGTCTGGATGGCGATCTGTCAGGAGGGATTGAATGGTCTCTTCCTGCCTGGCTGAAAGGGGTTGGACTGGATAGCCTTTGGGGTCCCCTCCAACTTTAGGATTCTATGGAAGTCTCTAAACAGAGGTTGGATGGCCATCTGTTGGGAGGGATCAGAAGGTGTCCTTCTGCATTATGACTCAAACATAATCTGGATGGCCATCTCTCAGGAGGAATTGAATGGTCTCTTCCTGCCTGGCTGAAAGGGGTTGGACTAGATGGCCTTTGGACTTCTCTTCCAACTTTAGGATTCCATGGAAGTCTCTAAACAGAGGTTGGATGGCCATCTGTTGGGAGGGATCAGATGGTGTCCTTCTACATCATGACTCATAGTCCAAATTACACCTCCTGGATTCCAACTCCAGGAATCCAAACTACAACAAGGCTGGACTGGATGACCTTGCCTGGCCAAAGGGGCCGGGTTGGATGACCTTACCTTTGGTAGATGTTGCTGTTCCAGTCGAGCACGAAGTAGAGCTCGGAGACGGTCAGGCTCTTCTGGACGGCTTGGGCCAAGTGGAGGGCCAGCCCCCGGTGGTAGCCGCAGAGGTAGACCCCAAACGCCTGGTAGTCCTTGGGGTAGGCGTGCAGGAGGTGGAACTTGACCGTGCAGAGGTCCTCCAGGGCGGCCTTGGCCAGGCGGTCCATCTGGGCAGCCAGGGCTCCGACCGGGCGGCCTTGGTTTTCCAGGCACCGGCTCAACCGCTGCTGGACCAGCTCGCCCACCGCTTCTGCCCAGCGCCGGCGCATAGCCCGCGGCCGCCCTCCTCCTCCTCCACCACGGCCAGCTCGGGCCTCCGTCCACTTGCGATCCACCTCTTCCTCCTGGTCGATGACCCGCACCATCATCTCCAAGGGCGACTGGGCACTTTTGGAGGCCAAGGACTCGGCCAGCACTGACCACAGCTCCTTCAGCAGGGCTTCGTAGAGCAAGGACACGTCCTTGGCCTTCCGGCTGTCGTCCTTACTACTCTCGCCCTCCGCGGTCGGCGGATGCGCGTCCGCCACTTCGCACTCGGCTTCCAGCTCGATGATGTGCTCGTCGGCCACCAGCAGGTCCCGCTTATGGATCAGGCCCAGGATTTCCAGAACTGGGAAAAGAAATAAAGACACGTTTTAGGGACACACCGCTCAGCCGTCTTTCAATATGTGCAATACCCAGGTGTTTTGGACTTCAACTCCCACAATTCCTAACAGCTGGTCCTAAACATCCGGAGGGCCAAAGTTGGCCCCTGCTTGTTCTAGCCTATTGCATCTGCGTATGGTTTGCTAATTGCAAAGTTTGCTAATTGCACAGTTTGCTTAAGTTAACTTGTTGCACAGATTGTTTGTTGTACAGTTGGCTCATTGCACAGCGGACTCATTGCAAAGTTTGCTCATTGCACAGCTTGCTTAAGTTAACTTGGTGCATGGATTGCTTGTTGCACAGCTTGCTCATTGCACAGCGGACTCATTGCACAGTTTGCTCATTGCACAGCTTGCTTAAGTTAACTTGTTGCATGGATTGCTTGTTGCACAGCTTGCTCATTGCACAGTTTGCTCAAGTTAACTTGTTACATGGATTGTTTGTTGCACAGCAGTCTCATTGCACAGCTTGCTTAAGTTAACTTGTTGCATGGATTGCTTGTTGCACAGTTGGCTCATGGCACAGTTGGCTCATTACACAACTGACTCATTGCACAATGGTCTCATTGCACAATTGCTCAAGTTAACTTGTTGCACAGATTGCTTGTTGCAGAGTTGGCTCATTACACAACTGACTCATTGCACAGCGGTCTCATTGCACAACTTGCTCAAATTAACTTGTTGCATCGATTTCTCATTGCACAGTTGGCTCATTACACAGCTGGCTCATTACACAACTGACTCATTGCACAGCGGTCTCATTGCACAACTTGCTCAAGTTAACTTGTTGCACAAATTGCTTGTTGCACAGTTGGCTCATTGCACGTTGGCTCATTACACAACTGACTCATTGCACAATTGCTCAAGTTAACTTGTTGCACAGTTGGCTCATTACACAACTGACTCATTGCACAGCGGTCTCATTGCACAACTTGCTCAAATTAACTTGTACAGATTGCTCATTGCACAACTGACTCATTATACAGCTGACTCATTGCACATCTTGCTCAAGTTAACTTGTTGCATGGATTGCTTGTTACAGAATTGGCTCATTACACAGCTGATTCATTGCACAGCGGTCTCATTGCACAACTTGCTCAAGTTAACTTGTTGCACAGATTGCTCATTGCACAATTGGTTCATTACACAGCTGACTCATTGCACAACTTGCTCAAGTTAACTTGTTGCACGGATTGCTCATTGCACAGTTGGCTCATTACACAACTGACTCATTGCACAGCGGTCTCATTGCACAACTTCCTCAAGTTAACTTGTTTCACGGATTGCTTAATGCACAGTGTGCTCATTACACAGCGGTCTCATTGCACAGCGGTCTCATTGCACAACTTGCTCAAGTTAACTTGTTGCACAGATTGCTTGTTGCACAGTGGGCTCATTACACAGCTGACTCATTGCACAGCTGGTTCACTGCACAGCTTGCTCATTGCACACCTTACTCAAGTGAGTTCGTTGCACAGTTTGTTCATTGCAGTGATTGTTGCAGTTTGTTCATTGTACATTCAACTCATTGCACACTCCTGCCCAAAGAATGATCAGTTGCCATCTTTCTCCACTCTTTGGAAGAACTACTAGGAATTTTGGGAGTTGAAGTCCAAAACACCTGGAGGGCCAAAGTTTGCCCATGCCTGTTTCTAAGCTATTTCATCTGCGTATGATTTGCTCATTGCACAATTGGCTCGTTGTGAAAGGGTCTTTAAGTGAAATTTGCAAATGCCAAGCAAGGGGCTTTGAATGAAATTAACAGCAAAAGAGAAACATACCCTTTCTCAGAAGAAAAGGAGCAACAGGGAAGAAAATGTTTTTAAGAAACAAGATGTGACATGTAGAGGTCAAAAGTTGTGTTGTGGTTAAGTTCAAAGGTTGTGGTTAAGCGCAGAGTCTGTAGGTACAAGAAGGTACTTTCAAAAAGTCAAGGGAGAGGGGCTGGAAAGAGAGTACGTTCCATGACCTATTACTTGAGTATAAAAGTCAGCAGAAAAAGAGGAGGGGCGGCAGTCACTTGAAGGGTAGCATCTGTGTATGCTGCCAGGCTGTCCGTCTTCTTCATGAAGAAACTAAAATAAACCTTGTTTTTTTATCTTTTTTGGGACTGTCTCCTTCCTTACGTGTTCCCGTGATGTGGACCTAAGAAGACCCAATTTAGGGTCTCTAACAGTTGCACAGTTTGCTCGTTACAGTGTGCTCATTGCACTGTTTGCTCGTTGTTGGCTCGTTGCACAGTAATAACCTTTGCCTTTTTCCTGGCCAGCCCTTCCCTTCACCTTGCTCTTTTCAGCCCCATCTCTGGCTTCGACCTTCAGGCCGTGAATTACTGGGTTCTGGACCTCTCCATCCGGACCTTTGTTATGGGACATGCCTGCGTTCTGCCTTTATCTCAATCCGGCCGACCTACACCGAACCCTTGGGCTGGAATGTCTGGCGCTCTCATCCGGCGATAACAACGCACAATGCACCTTTGTTCCCAAAGTCATGGGGCCTCTCCCGTGCCCCAAAACCCATGAGTTGTTTCCACCAACCATGATGTCCTTCTCTCAAAGGGACACCTTGAATATCGCTTGCCCCTCCGCCATCGACATACCTCTCCGTTGCATGCGCTCAGGCATGACGGTTAATATGTAAAAGGGATGGAGACATTGTATCCAGGAAGGCACGGGACATTCCTCGCTGGGAGGAAAATAGCCTTCCCGGATGGTGCTCTCAGGCATTTTGGGGGAGAAGAGACGGAAAAGGACCGGGTTTAAGGAAGTGATTTGACACCGAATCCGGCCCCAATGCCCAACCCGGGGGTCAAGTCACTTCCCAAGCCTTTATTTGCGGTGCAGACAGGAAATGCCATCCGATAATCAAAGAAAATACGCATTCTTCGGCCATCTGGTCACATCCTGTCTTATCGCCAGTCTAGGAGTGCATCTACATTGTGGAATTAATGCAGTTTGATACCCCTTTTTTAATTGCCATGGCTCAAGGGCATGGAATTGTGGGAGTTATAGTTTACTAAAGCTATATTTGATAGATTTAGTAAACTCAAGTATTGAAATTGTGGTAAGTTTATACTTTTTTTTGTGCATTCTGGTATGGCTAGCACTCTTGGAGAGAGAGGGCTCATGACTTCACATAATAATAATAATAATAATAATAATCATCATCATCATCATCATCATCATCATCATCCAGCATATATATCTCGTTTACTGTGACATACTGTGTTTTTGTGTCAATAATAATAATAATAATAATAATAATAATAATAATAGTAATAATATATTGCACCTTCTCTGCAATGACATATCCCATCATAGATCAGTGTTTCTCAACCTGGGGATCAAGGGGGGTGTCAGAGGGGTTGCCAAAGACCATCAGAACCATCAGAGGGGTTGCCAAAGACCATCTGTTGGTCATGGAGGTTCTGTTTGGGAAGTTGGGTCCAATTCTCTCATTGGTGGGGTTCAGAGTGTTCTTTGATTGTAAGTGAACTATACATCCCAGCAACAACAACTCCTAAATGTCAAGGTCTATTTCCCCCAAACTGCGTCAATGTTCACATTTAGGCATATTGAGTATTTGTGCCAAGTTTGGTCCAGATCCATTATAGTCCACAGTGCTCTCTGGATGTAGGTGAACTACAATTCCCAAACTCACGGTCAATGCCCACCAAACCCTCCCAGTATTTTCCGTTGGTCGTGGGAGTTCTGTGTGCCAAGTTTGGTTCAATTCCCTCATTGGTGGAGTTCAGAATGCTCTTTGATTGTAGGTGAACTATAAATCTCAGCAACTACAACTCCAAAATGACAAACTCAATCCCACAAAACAACCCCACCAGTATTGACATTTGGGTGTATTGGGTGTTTGGGCCAAATCTGGTCCAGTGAATGAAAATACATCCCGCAGATCAGATATTTATATGACAATTCATAACAGCAGCAAAATGACAGTTTTGAAGTAGCAATGAAAATAATGTTGTGGTTGGGGGTCACCACAACATGAGGAACTGCATTAAGGGGTCGCGGCATTAGGAAGGTGGAGAACCACTGATCTGTAGCATTGAGCCATGGCTGTTTAAGTGGTGCCAAACTGCAGTAATTTGACAGTGAGATGCAGCACAGGTTATGGTGACAATTTAGTACTACTGAAATATCTTCAAGGGATACATTCCTGGAATTTGCATGGATTGTTCGGTCCCCTCCAGTTATCGCCCAGTTTCGAATGTCTCGTTCCTGGGCAAGGTGATGGAGAGGGCAGCAGTGGAGCAGTTGCAGCAATTCCTAGACGACACAGCCGGACTAGATCCCTTCCAGTCCGGCTTCCGTGCAGGGCACGGGACAGAGACTGTGCTGGTCTCCATCACGGATCACTTTCGATGCCAGCTTGACCAGGGCGGGTCGGCGCTGCTTGTGTTATTGGATCTCACAGCAGTATTGGACACAGTCGACCACCATCTTTGGACCCACTGCCTCTCTGTTGCTGGAGTCAGGGGGAGAGCTTTAAACTGGCTCCCCTCCTTTCTTCACAACCGTGGAGAGCAAGTGGAGAGGGGAGGCCTGGTCTCCGAGAGGTCCCCTCTATCTTGTGGGGTTCCTCAGGGGGCCATTCTCTCCCCTCTGGTGTTTAACATCTCTATGCGACCACTTGCTCAGCTGGTTCGAGGTTTTGGGCTGGAGTGTTACCAGTATGCTGATGACACGTGCCAGGAGGAAGGCGCGTCAAGCCAACCCTGACCGGGACCGCCTTCCACCTGGAAACCAATGCCCTCCTCACTGCGGAAGAAGATGCAGAGCAAGAATAGGGCTCCACAGCCACATACGGACCCACAAGGAAATCCATAATGGAAGACCATCTTACTCGTCCAACGAGGGATCGCCTAAGTAAGTAAGTAAGTAAGACACTCAGCTGGTGCTGAGGATGGAAGGCCAACCGGACTCTGTACCCGATTCCTTCCATCAGTGCCTCGAGGCCGTGACTGGATGGCTGCGTGCCAGCAGGTTGAGGGTGAATCCAGCAAAGACGGAGATCCTATGGCTGGGTCAATCGGGCAGTGGAGACATCCAGCTGCCTACCTTGGATGGCAAGGCGCTATGCCCGTCATCATTGGTCAAGAGCCTGGGAGTCCTTTTGGACTCTCTGCTGAGGATGGAGGCCCAGGTCTCTCTTCGCCGTGAGCAGAACCGCCTTCTTTCACCTGCGGCAGGCTAGACGGCTGGCCCCCTCCCTGTCCAGGTACGACCTCGCTACAGTGATCCAGGCTATGGTCATCTCAAGACTGGACTACTGTAACGCCCTCTACATTGGCCTTCCTCTGTCGGTGATCCGGAAGCTCAAGTTGGTACAAAATGCAGCTGCTCGGCTTCTTGCGGGAATTCCAATGAGATGCCACATCACCCCAATCTGACTGCAGCTGCATTGGTTACCCATTGAGCACCGGATCACTTTCAAAGGGATGGGACTCACCCTGTCCTCTGGACTATTGGCTATTGGGAGGGATAGCCAATAGTCCAGAGGACAGGAGCAGAATTCAAAACGATCTTGACAGATTAGAGAGATGGGCCAAAACTAACAAAATGAAGTTCAACAGTGACAAATGGAAGATACTCCACTTTGGCAGAAAAAATGAAATGCAAAGATACAGAATGGGGGACAATGCCTGGCTCGAGAGCAGTACGTGTGAAAAAGATCTTGGAGTCCTCGTGGACAACAAGTTAAACATGAGCCAACAATGTGATGTGGCAGCAAAAAAAGCCAATGGGATTTTGGCCTGCATCAAGAGGAGCATAGTGTCTAGATCTAGGGAAGTCCTGCTCCCCATGCTCTATTCTGCTTTGGTTAGACCACATCTGGAATACTGTGTCCAATTCTGGGCACCACAATTCAAGAGAGATATTGACAAGCTGGAATGTGTCCAGAGGAGGGCAACTAAAATGATCATGGTCTGGAGAACAAGCCCTATGAGGAGCGGCTTAGGGAACTGGGCATGTTTAGCCTGAAGAAGAGAAGGCTGAGAGGAGATATGATAGCCATGTATAAATACGTGAGAGGAAGCCACAGGGAGGAGGAGGGAGCAAGCCTGTTTTCTGCTTCCTTGGAGACTAGGACGCAATGGAACAATGGCTTCAAACTACAAGAGAGGAGATTCCATCTGAACATTAGGAAGAACTTCCTGACTGTGAGAGCCGTTCAGCAGTGGAACTCTCTGCCCCGGAGTGTGGTGGAGGCTCCTTCTTTGGAAGCTTTTAAGCAGAGGCTGGATGGCCATTTGTCAGGGGTGATTTGAATGCAATATTCCTGCTTCTTGGCAGAATGGGGTTGGACTGGATGGCCCATGAGGTCTCTTCCAACTCTTTGATTCTATGATTCTATGATTCTATGATTGAAGGCCTTGCATGGTCTGGGGCCGATGTACCTGAGGGACCGCCTCACCCCCTACCAACCCCAGAGATCTCTCCGCTCCGAGAACCAAGATTTATTGGAAGTTCCTAGTTTTAAAACCTTATGTCTAACAGCAACTAGACGCAGAGCCTTCACAGCAGTGGCACCATCGCTCTGGAATACTCTGCTACCCGAAGTCCATGCCTTGCGGGACTTACCAGCTTTCCACAGGGCATGGAAGACATACCTGTTTCGACAGGGTTTTGATCGTTGATATTGCTGTCTTTAAATTGTTTTAAATTCCAATAACAATCATAGGCTAGGTAGAGGTTTCCCCTGACATTAAGTTGTGTTCCACTCTGGGGTTGGTGCTCATCTCCATTTCTAAGCCAAAGAGCCAGCGTTGTCCCTAGACACCTCCAAGGTCATGCGGCTGGCATGACTGCATGGAGTGTCGTGACATTCCTGCCAGAGCGGTACCTATTGATCTACTCACATTTGCATGTTTTCACCTAGAGATGAGAGATGTTTCTTGGAAGAGGATAAATGAAACCAGGAATAATAATCGCAAGGCCAATGTGTAGGGCGTTGCTTGATTTAAGAACTGGGTGTTGTAGTTCTTTAATCTCGGGTGAGGAGGCTATCGTTGGCCGATTGTTCCTTGCAGAAAAAGGAAGGAAAAGCATTTCCCAGGCTTGCAAACCCAAGTCGAATGGCTTCTTGCTTGTTTGCTGCTTGATGTTGTGTTTTGTGCGCCGCTCGGGCTCTCTGTCAAGAGGGCTTTTCCTTCCCTCTGGGCACATTCCCCAAGCAAGGTCAGCGCGGCCGCTTGTTTCATCGCCTCTCGCAATCAGGAGGCTCAAACAATGCGCCAAGGACAAAACAAGACATTAAGAGAGAGAGAGAGAGAAATAATAATACTAAAGAGTAACGAGCCAAGGCTCATTAGATTCTCTCCGGGCAAAACCTGCGTAAACAGGCCGGCCCGTAGAGGTCAGCGGCGAAAACGAGGACGAAGACTCCGGCCAAGTCTCTCCCAATTATGAAAGGACTTCACGAATATGAGACACGAGATGACGCGCTCGAGCTCGTTAGGCGGTTCATCGTGTACCCTGGATGCCAGCAATTAGGTTTCACGCAGATCTGGGTTCGAATCTTCCGCTCGGACATAGCCCTAGGTGACCTTGGGGAAGTCACACTCTCTCAGCCTCAAAGGGAGGCAAAGGGAAACCCTTCTCCATCCAGTGGAGGGCAACTCCAATGATCCAGGGTCTGGAGAACAAGCCCTATGAGGAGCGGCTTGAAGAGCTGGGCATGTTTAGCCTTCAGAAGAGAAGGTGGAGAGGAGACATGAAGAGGGCCATGGATCAAGATGTGAGGGGAAGTCACAGGGAGGAGGGAGTAAGTCTGTTTTCTGCTGCGACTAAAATGATCAAGCGTCTGGAGAACAAGCCCTATGAGGAGCGGCTGAAAGAGCTGGGCATGTTTAGCCTGAAGAAGAGAAGGCTGAGAGGAGACATAAGGGAGGCAAAGGTAAACCCTTCTCCAGACAAATCTGTAATGCGTCCAGAGGAGGGTGACTCAAATGAATCCAGGGTTTGGAGAACAAGACCTATGAGGAGCGGCTTAAAGAGCTGGGCATGTTTATCCTGAAGAAGAGAAGATGGAGAGGAGACATGAGGGAGGCAAAGGTAAACCCTTCTCCAGAAAAATCTGCAATGCATCCAGAGGAGGGTGACTCAAATGAATCCAGGGTTTGGAGAACAAGCCCTATGAGGAGCGGCTGAAAGAGCTGGGCATGTTTAGCCTGAAGAAGAGAAGGCTGAGAGGAAACATGAGGGAGGCAAAGGTGAACCCTTCTCCGGAGAAATCTGCAATGCGTCCTGAAGGAGGGCGGCTCTAAGGATCCAGGGTCTGGAGAACAAGCCCTATGAGGAGTGGCTGAAAGAGCTGGGCATGTTTGGCCTGAAGAAGAGAAGGCTGAGAGGAGATACGAGAAAGGGAAAGCTATACCCTTCTCCAGACAAATCTGTAATGCGTCCAGAGGAGGGCGACTCAAAGGATCCAGGGTCTGGAGAACAAGCCCTATGAGGAGCGGCTGAAAGAGCTGGGCATGTTTGGCCTTCAGAAGAGAAGGTGGAGAGGTGCTCTTACTGCCTATTACAGGGAAAACCAGCTGATCCCTAATCCATCTAAAACACAGACTTGTGCCTTTCACCTTAAGAACAGACAAGCATCCCGAGCTCTGAGGATTATTACCTGGGAAGGAATCCCACTGGAGCATTGCAGCGCACCCAAATACCTGGGAGTCACTCTGGACCGTGCTCTGACCTACAAGAAGCACTGCCTGAACATCAAGCAAAAAGTGGGTGCGAGAAACAATATCATACGAAAGCTGACTGGCACAACCTGGGGATCACAACCAGACACAGTGAAGACATCTGCCCTTGCGCTGTGCTACTCTGCTGCTGAGTACACATGCCCAGTGTGGAACACATCTCACCACACTAAAACAGTGGATGTGGCTCTGAATGAGACATGCCGCATTATCACGGGGTGTCTGTGCCCTACACCACGGGAGAAATTACACTGCTTAGCCGGTATTGCACCACCTGACATCCGCCGCCAATAGTGAAAGGACCAAGGCAGAGACATCTCCAGCTCATCCCCTGTTTGGGTATCAGCCAGTACGTTAATGACTTAAATCAAGAAATAGTTTTCTAAGATCTACAGAGACACTTGCTGGAACACCTCGGCAAGCAAGAGTCCAAAAGTGGCAGGCTCAAACCCAGAACCTGATATCAAAGGAGAGACTCCCCCCCTGGGCACACAGAAAACTGGGCAACTTGGAAGGCGCTGAACAGATGGCGCTCTAGCACCATGAGATGCAGAGCCAACCTCAAGAAATGGAGCTACAAAGTGGAATCCACGACATGCGAGTGAGGAGAAGAGCAAACCACTGACCACCTGCTACAATGCAACCTGAGCCCTGCCACATGCACAAGGGAGGACCTTCTTGCAGCAACACCAGAGGCACTCCAAGGGGCCAGATACTGGTCAAAGGACATCTAATCAACTACCAAGCTTGCAAATTCTGTGTTTTGTCTGTTTGTTTGTTTGTTTGTTTGTTTTGTTCTGTTAGAATTGTAATACAATTGACTGGTTGCCCTGACACGACAAATAAAATAACAATACAGATGCACCTATAGGTCTAAGCTCAAGACACACTTCTCCAAGCTCTTGCTCAGGACTCACCGGAGAGTGGATCATTAGCATTGCTCTTAAAGTGGTGCCAAACTGGACTAAATCAACAATATAGATGCACCTATAGATCTAAGCTCAAGACACACTTCTCCAAGCTCTTGCTTAGGACTCACCAGAGAGTGGCTCATTAGCATTGGCCTTAAAGTGGTGTCAAACTGGACTAAATCAACAATATAGATGCACCTATAGAGCTAAGCTCAAGACACACTTCTCCAAGCTCTTGCTTAGGACTCATTGGAGAGCGGCTCCTTGGCATTGGCCTTAAAGTGGTGCCAAACTGAATTAATTCAGCAATACAGATGCACCTATAGGTCTAAGCTCAAGATACACTACTTCTCCAAGCTCATGCTTAGGACTCACCGGAGAGCGGTTCCTTGGCCTTGGCTTCGGCCTCTTCGGCTACAGTCTCGGCCTCGACCGCTGTCTCCGTCTGGTTGAGTTTCTCCACCAGCGAAGGCCTCCGCACTTTGCCCCCGAGGCCGATCTTGAGGAAGCGCTTCATGGCGTCCCCGCCATTCTCCTTCTCCGCCAATCCGCAGTCTGAAGCATAGAGTCCCTCTTTGCGGCGGCCGTTGAAGCGCTGGAGGAGGCTGAAGTCCTCGGAGGAGCGGCGCGGCTTGCGCGGTCCCGGGTTTCCGTCGGTCAGCGGGGTCATCATGCGGCCCAGGAAGGAGCGCCGGTCCAGGCTCTTCTCCCCGGGGGACTTCTTCTTCCCTTTGCCCATCCGGAAAGGAGAGAGGCCCACCAGCCGCTCCAGCGTGGCTCGGCGCCGGAAGCGCTCTTCGGGGCTGCCGTCGAAAAGGCCCTGCAAGAAAGTCCCGCTGCGGCGGTCGCCTTTCGGAGACGGGAGGGCGTCCCTCTCGTTCTCCTCGAGGTCCTCCTCGAAGGGGTTGTTGCCTGGGCTCTCCTTCTCCAAAATGAGCGTCCCGCCGGCAGCGTCCCCATTGGCCATCTTTGGCGTGTAGGGGTTTTTAAGGACCGGCATGGCCCCTCGTTGCCCTCCGAACCTAAGGGAGAGAAAGGTCAAGAGAGGTCAAGACAAAAGAGTTGAGATGCTTATCATTGCATTTATTGATCCCTCTCTTTATCTCTCCTGAAGGAGGCTCAAGTTACAGGATGTCATATGATACCATTCGCATCGCAGTGCATCGATGTCGAGTGAATGCATTACAATACACATGTTATTAATGTGTTATATGACACCTGTTCATATTGTAATGCATTCACTTGACATGCATTATGATCTAAGTCAGCGTCAGGAACCTTGGACGGGTCACGAAAGGGGGTGTCAGAGGGGTCGCCAAAGATCTTCAGAAAACACAGTATTTTCTGGGTTGTTGTAGGTTTTTCAGGCTATATGACCATGTTCTAGAAGCATTATCTCCTGACATTTCACCTGCATCTATGGCAAGCATCCTCAAATTGCCTAATTTACATTGCCAAAATGTAAACTTACTAAATTACATTCAGAGGCTTGCCTAAATGTAACAGTATCCAAAAGTCCTAGGCTCAGCCAGCTCCTCAGGCCAAGCTCAACCAATCAGCTTTGTGTATCTTATTTTAGCTGACACACACACACACTAAATGTAACAGTATCCAAAAGTACCTGGACAAAGCTCAACCAATCAGCCTCATGCATCTTATTATACAGTTGACACACACACTAAATGTAACAGTATCCAAAAGTCCTAGGCTCAGCCAGCTCCCTGGACGAAGCTCAACCAATCAGCTTCATGTATCTTATTTTACAGTTGACACATACACGCTAAATGAAGCTCAATCAATCAGCTTCATGCATCTTATTTTACAGTTGACACACACACACTAAATTTAACAGTACCCAAAAGTGCCAGGCTCAGCCAGCTCCTCAGGGCAAGCTCAACCAATCAGCTTTGTGCATCTTATTTTACAGTTGAATCACACACTACATGTAACAGTATCCAAAATTCCTAGGCTCAGCCAGCTCATCAGGCCAAGCTCAACCAATCTGCCTCATGCATCTTATTTTACTGCTGACACACACACACACACAAACACACTAAATGTAACAGTATCCAAAAGTCCTAGGCTCAGCCAGCTCCCCAGACGAAGCTCAACCAATCAGCTTCATGCATTTTATTTTACAGTTGACACACACAAACTAAATGTAACAGTATCCAAAAGTGCCAGGCTCAGCCAGCTCCCCGGACGAAGCTCAATCAATCAGTTTAATATATCTTATTTTACAGCTGACACACACACACTAACTGTAACAGTATCCAAAAGTCCTAGGCTCAGCTAACTCCTCGGGCCAAGCTCAACCAATCAGCTTCATGCATTTTATTTTACAGTTGACACACACAAACTAAATGTAACAGTATCCAAAAGTGCCAGGCTCAGCCAGCTCCCCGGACGAAGCTCAATCAATCAGTTTAATATATCTTATTTTACAGTTGACACACACTCACTAATGGTTGGAAAAACTCAAGACCAATGGTATCTCTATAATCTGGATAGTAGTTAGAGGAAAACAGAGGCAACATGACTGCTTTGCAACAACGTTACTGAGGTAAACACATTGTCTTGTTGCAAAATATTATCCATAGTCGTAGTAGTATTAACTACAATCATGTGTTTGCAAGAATGTTTCCGGCAAGCGATACATATTGACATAAATCCAGTTCTCAGTTGGAAAGTTTTCTAAAGGTTTTTCCCTTTCATGTCCCAGTGACATAAAACCACATTGGAATACCCGCACCGCACGGAGTTATTAATTATTAATTGGCTCCTAATGGCAACCAAGTGACCTTTCCATTTCCCACCTGTTGTTGTTGTTGTTTTAAATGCAAAGTCCGCCTCTTTGGAAAACTACTTCTTGCCATTGCAAAGTCATATGATTCCGAGTGCTAATTCGAAGGCAATGCAAGGATTTTGATTGCAAGGATTGAAATATACACCCAAAGGTCACAAATTTTCCCCAAGAGAACAGGGTTGGAGTCCTTGCAAAAGTATGCAAAGCTAGTTTGGGAAAGTCATGCTCTCTCGGCCTCGGAAACAGCCTCATGCATCTTAATTTACAGTTGACACACACACACACTAAATGTAACAGTATCCAAAAGTCCTAGGCTCAGCCAGCTCCCCGGACGAAGCTCAACCAATCAGCTTTGTGCATCTTATTTTACAGTGGACACACACACTAAATGTAACAGTATCCAAAAGTCCTAGGCTCAGCCAGCTCCCCGGACGAAGCTCAACCAATCAGCTTTGTCCATCTTATTTTATAGTAGACACACACGCTAACTGTAACAGTATCCAAAAGTCCTAGGCTCAGCTATCTCCCCAGACGAAACTCAACCAATCAGCTTCATGCATCTTATTTTACAGTTGACACACACACACACTAAATGTAATAGTATCCAAAAGTCCTAGGCTCAGCCAGCTCCCCGGACGAAGCTCAACCAATCAGCTTTGTCCATCTTATTTTATAGTAGACACACACGCTAACTGTAACAGTATCCAAAAGTCCTAGGCTCAGCCAGCTCCCCGGATGAAGCTCAACCAATCAGCTTTGTGCATCTTATTTTACAGTTGAAACACACACACACACACACTAAATGTAACAGTATCCATGCTTGAATGACCAAAGCTCAGCCAGCTCCCCGGACGAAGCTAAACCAATCAGCTTTGTCCATCTTATTTTATAGTAGACACACACGCTAACTGTAACAGTATCCAAAAGTCCTAGGCTCAGCCAGCTCCCCGGACAAAACTCAACCAATCAGCTTTGTGCATCTTATTTTACAGTTGAAACACACACACACACACACTAAATGTAACAGTATCCAAAAGTCCTAGGCTCAGCCAGCTCCCCGGACGAAGCTCAACCAATCAGCTTTGGGCATCTTATTTTACAGTGGGCACACACACTAAATGTAACAGTATCCAAAAGTCCTAGGCTCAGCCAGCTCCTCGGGCCAAGCTCAAACAATCAGCTTCAAGCATCTCCGTGCTGCAAGATGCTGGGAGTTGTAGTTTTCCCAAGGGTGCCTCGCCACTGTGGAATGATTAATGCCCTTTGGACACTGCTTGAATGACCAAAGCTCATTTGCGATGCAATCCTGGGAGTATTAGTTCAACGAAGCACCCAATGGCCATCCAGCCTCAGATATGATAAGACAGATAGATCAATTGATCGATGAGTCGATAGATTGATTGATATATAGGTAGGTATTATGTGATATATATCTATCATGGAATCATGGCGTTGGAAGGAACCTCCAAAGGCCATTTAGTCCAACCCTGCCATAAGGAACAATTTGATCCCTCCTGACAGATAGCCATCTAGCCATGGATATGATAGATAACCCAATGGCCATCCAGCCTCAGATATGATAGACAGATAGATCGATTGATCGATCAATTGATAGATTGATTTATATATAGGTAGGTATTATGTGATATATATCTACCATGGAATCATGGTGTTGGAAGAGACTTCCAAACGCCATTTAGTCTAACAGACAGACAGATAGATCGATCAATTGATAGATAGGTATTATGTGATACATCTATCAAGGAATCATGGTGTTGGAAGGGACTTCCAAAGGCTATTTAGTCCAACCCCTTCCTGTCATAAGGAACAATTTGATCCCTCCTGACAGATAGCCATCTAGCCATGGATACGATAGATAGATAGATAGACATACAGACTATATTCTGTGATATGTCTATCATAGCATTGGAAGGTGCCTCCAAAGGTCATCCAGTCCAACCCCTTCCTGCCAGAAGGGAAGACACAATCCAATCCCTCCTGACAGATGGCCATCTAGTCACAGATACAATACACAGACACGCTATATTTTGTGATATGTCTATCATGCAATCACGGCGTTGGAAGGGACCTCCAAAGGCCATCCAGTGCAACCCCTTCCTGCCAGAAGGGAAGACACAATCTAATCCCTCTTGACAGATGGCCATCTAGACATAGATACAATAGATAGGCACACCATATTCTGTGATATGTCTATCATGCAATCGTGGCGTTGGAAGGGGCCTCCAAAGGCCATCCAGTCCAACCCCTTCCTGCCAGAAGGGAAGACACATTCTGAGCCCTCCCACCAAATGGCCATCCAGCCATAGATATGATATGATATATTATGTGATATATCTATCATGCAATCATGGCATTGGAAGGTGCCTCCAAAGGCCATCCAGTCCAACCCCCCTTTTGCCTTAAGGGAAGGCACAATCTGAGCCCTCCAGACAGATGGCCATTCAGTCATAATTACGATAGAGAGAGAGATGGCTAAGACTAAATTCTGTAAGATATCTATCATGGAATCATAATGTTGGAAGGACCTCCAAAGACCATCTAGTCCAACCGCCTGTTGCCATGAGGAAAGACACAATCTGAGCCCTCCCGACAGATGGCCATCCAGCCATAGATACAATAGATTGTGTGATGTATCTGTCATGGAAACATGGTACTGGAAGGGACTTCCAAAGACCATCCAGTCCAACCCCCTTTTGCCATGAGGAAAGACACAATCCAAGCCCTCCCAACAGATGGCCATCCAGCCAGAGATACGATAGATTGTGTGATGTATCTATCATGGAAACATGGCACTGGAAGGGACCTCCAAAGATCATGCATCTTATTTTACAGCTGACACACACACACTAAATGTAACAGTATCCAAAAGGCTCAGCCAGCTCCCTGGACAAAGCTCAACCAATCGGTTTAATGTAACAGTATCCAAAAGTCCTAGGCTCAGCCAGGGACTGTTATAGTTTTACAGACGATGGATGGCCATCTGTTAGGAAGGATTGGATTGTGACTACCCTTAAGGCAAAAGGGGGTTGGACTTGATGAACCCCCTTTTGCCTTAAGGGTACTCACAATCCGATCCTTCCTGACAGATGGCCATCCGTCCTCTGTAAAACTACAACTCCCATTATCCCATAGCATTGATCCCTGGAAGTGGAGATGCACCTGGGAAAAAGAAGAACTGAATGCAAAGTCTCTCCTTCCTTTACCTGCACCATCTCCATCTTTTCTTCTGCAGCCAGCGGAGGGTCTCTTACTTTGCGCATAGAACCACTGGTTGTGCATACACACAGCGCACAAAGCATTCACGAAGCAGCCGACAGATAGGCCAAGGCTTTACCTGCTGGACTCCGGCCCGCCTCCTTTCGTCCCCATGTGACGGGTTTATCTTTAACTCGGCTCTTTTCCAGGAAGGGACCAAGGCATGGGTTTCCCCCAAAGAGATAAATCCCCCAAAAGCCAGGAAGAAAGCGCATTGCAACACATCATGCTCCCATTCCTGGAATTTACAGGCAAGAAAGATGCAAGGGCTCAAGTTTGGATAAGGCAGCGGTTTCGTCCCTAGACTGTACCGCCATTGCACAATGCTATGCACTCCTGGGAGATGTAGTTTTGCAAGGCTCTCTCTGCCAAAGAGTGCAAATTACAACTCCCAGGGTTGCATAGCATTGGGCCATTCCCAAACTGCATGAATTCTGCAGTCTACATGCGCACAAGGAAGGCACGTCGGATTTCCCGAGTCCAAAAAATGGGAAAAGGCAACTCTTTGGAATTATTTGCTTATAAACAGACTTTGGATGGCCATCAATCGGGGAGGTTTTGAGTGGTGGGCTCCTGTGTTTGCAATGGGTCAGACTGGATGACCTCTAGGGATCCTTCCCAATCCATAATGCATAGCATTCTAGAGTTGGAAGAGACTGCTAGAGCCATCCAGTCCATCACCTTCTGCCCTAAAGGAAGTCACCATCAAAACCCTCCCAACAGATGGCCATCCAGCCATAGATATGATAGATAGACATAGACACCAACAAAGCCCTCCAGACAGATGGCCATCAAAGCTCTCCTGACAGCCATAGATATGATAGATAGAAATAGACACCAACAAAGCCCTCCAGACAGATGGCCATCAAAGCTCTCCTGACAGCCATAGATATGATAGATAGACATAGACACCATCAAAGCCCTCCCAACAGATGGCCATCCAGCCATAGATATGATAGACAGACATAGACATCACTAAAGACCTTCTGACAGATGGCCATCCAGCCATAGATACGATAGGTATAGATACAATCAAAGCCCTCCCAACAGATGACCATCCAGACATAGATATGATAGAGACATAGACACCATCAAAGCCCTCCCGACAGATGGCCATCCAGCCATAGATATGATAGGCATAAACATCATTAAAGACCTCCTGACAGACATAGATATTATATAGATAGACATAGACACCACCAAAGCCCTCCTGACAGATGGCCATCCAGCCATAGATATGATAGATAGACATAGACACCATCAAAGCCCTCCCGACAGATGGCCATCCAGCCATAGATATGATAGATAGACATAGACACCATCAAAGCCCTCCCGACAGATGGCCATCCAGCCATAGATATGATAGAGAGACATAGACACCATCAAAGCTCTCCCGACAGATGGCCATCCAGCCATAGATATGATAGAGAGACATAGACACCATCAAAGCTCTCCCGACAGATGGCCATCCAGCCATAGATATGGTAGATAGACATAGACACCATCAAAGCCCTCCCGACAGATGGCCATCCAGCCATAGATATGATAGAGAGACATAGACACCATCAAAGCTCTCCCGACAGATGGCCATCCAGCCATAGATATGGTAGATAGACATAATCATTAAAGCCCTCCTGACAGACATAGATATTATATAGGTAGACACCATAAATACAATAGGTGTAGAAACAAAGCCCTCATGACAGATGGCCATCCAGCCATAGATATAATAGATAGACATAGACACCATCAAAGCCCTCCTAACAGATGGCCATCCAGCCATAGATACAATAGGTGTAGATACAATCAAAGCCCTCCCAACAGAGGGCCATCTAGCTATAGATGTGATAGTTTGATATATCCAAAGACCATCCAGTCCAACCCCCTTTTGCCATAAGGGAAGACACAATCTGAGCCCTCCCGACAGATGGCCATCTAGCCATCGATATGATAGATATATTCTGTGATATATCTATCATGCAATCATAGCACTGAAAGGGACCTCCAAAGGCCATCAAGTCCAACCCCCTTTTGCCATGAGGAAAGACACAATATGAGCCTTCCCGACAGATGGCCATCCAGCAATAGATACGATAGAGTGTGTGATGTATCTGTCATGGAATCATGGCACTGGAAGGGACCTCCAAAGGCCATCCAGCCCAACCCCCTTTTGCCTTAAGGGAAGGCATAATCTGAGCCCTCCTGAGAGATGGCCATCCAGCCATAGATACGATAAATTGTGTGATGTATTTTTCTGCCATAACGGACAGATGGCCATCCAGCCATCAATATGATAGATATATTCTGTGGTATATAACACAATCATGGTGTTGGAAGGGGCCTCCAAAGGCCATTCAGTCCAACCCCCTTTTGCCATGAGGAAAGACACAATATGAGCCCTCCTGACAGATGGCCATCCAGCCATAAATACAATAAATTGTGTGATGTATTTTTCTGCCATAACGGAAAACACAATCTGATTGAAAGGACCCAGATTGGTTACAAATACAGCTGGATTCTGCACTGTTTTTGAATGTACGCACAATGCTCTTTGCTGACTCCGAACCCTTCCTGTATCTGGGATTAGCAATGGAAATCCCACAGCGTCAAGAGACAGGACTGGGGAGAAATGCCTGATTTATTGACACCACCAGCTGCTTGGAAGTGACTGGTTTTGCAAGCGGGAATGGCTGAGAATTTGGGATCGTCATCAGTACATTAGTGGGATAAAATGAGCCAACCTTTGGTGGCGCATATGCTTTTTATGCGCGCAATTGGCTTCCTTCCCCCATCCCATCCCAATGTGCCATTTCTTTGCAACTTGGACTATGACTCAGTCTTGGGTTGATGGAAAAAGAGGCCATTAGGTACATCTAAACTACATAATTAATCCAGTTTGATACCACTTCAACTGCAATGGCTCAATGCTATGGAATATTGGGAGTTGGGTGCATCTATACTACAGAATTAACCCAGTTTGATACCACTTTAACTGCCATGGCTCAATGCTATGGAATACTGGGACTTAGGTGCATCTGTACTACAGAATTAACCCAGTTTGATACCACTTTAACTGCCATGGCTCAATGCTATGGAATACTGGGACTTAGGTGCATCTATACTACAGAATTAACCCAGTTTGATACCACTTTAACTGCCATGGCTCAATGCTATGGAATATTGGGGCTTGGGTGCATCTATACTACAGAATTAATGCACTCTGGTGCCACTTTAACTGTAGCTGCTGTGATTTATAGTTCATCTACAATCAAATGGCATTCTGAACTCCACCAACAATGGAATTGAACCAAACTTGGCACACAGTTCTCCCATGACCAACAGAAAATACTGGAACGGTTTAGTGGGCATTGACCTTGCGTTTGAGAGTTGTAGTTCACCTGCATCCAGAGAGCACTGTAGACTTAAACAATGATAGATCTGGACCAAACTTCGCATGGATACTTCAATATGTCCAAATGTGGACATTGGTGGAGGTTGGGGAAAAATAAGACCTTGTCATTTGGAAGTTGTAGTTGCTGGGATTTACAGTTCACCTAAAATCAAAGGGTGTTCCGAACTCCACCATAATGGAATTGAACCAAACTTGGCACATAGAACTCCCATGGCCAACAGAAAAAACTGGAAGGGCTTGGTGGGCATTGACCTTGAGTTTGGGAGTTGCAGTTCACCTACATCCAGAGAGCACTGTGGATTCAAACAATAATGGATCTGCCCCAAACCTCACATTGATACTCAATGTGCTCAGATGTGAAGACTGGTGGAGTTTTGGAAAAATAGAGCTTGACATTTGGGAGTTGTAGTTGCTGGGATTTACATATCACCTAAACTCAAAGGGCATTCCAAACTCCACCAACATTGGAATTGGACCAAACTTCTCACACAGAACTCCCATGACCAACTGAAAATACTGGAAGGGTTTGGTGGGTACTGACCTTGAGTTTGTAGTTCACCTACAGCCAGAGAGCACTGTGGACTCAAACAATGATGGATCTGGACCAAACTTTGCATGGATACTCAATGTGCTCAGATGTGAAGACTGGTGGAGTTTTGGGAAAATAAACCTTGACATTTGGGAGTTACCATTGCTGGGATTTATAGTTCAACAATCAAGGAGTATTCTGAACCCCACCAACAATAGTATTGGCCCAAACTTCCCACACAAAATCCCTGAGACCAACCGAAAATACTGTGTTTTCTGATGGTCTTTGAGGACTCCTCTGACACCCCCTTGCAATCCCCTTAGGGGTCCCAATCCCCAGATTGAGAAACACTGCTCAATGTAAACAGATGTTGATGACGATGACACCTTTGCCCATCAGTGAGATTCAAACCCATAGTACTTATAATTCAGAAAGCAATGCAGCCCAAAACATCCCAAAAAGTGAACATTAAAATGGGATTCAATTGCAGACAATACACACACACACATATATCTGAAATGTTAAGTCTTGTTAAGCTGGCCTATATAGAATCTCTCTATATCTATATATGGCCATGTTCTAGAGGCATTTCTCAACAAAAGATTGCTCCAGGCACTGCCAGGCAATCAAATGCTAATCAAGGTGGTCAGTTGAAACATTCACACCTAGCTCCAGCAGCCAAGAATCCTTTGTCCCACCCTGGTCATTCCACAGATATATAAACCCTTTTTCCTAGTTCCAACAGACCTCACTACCTCTGAGGATGTTTGCCATAGATGCAGGCGAAATGTCAGGAGAAAATGCCTCTAGAACATGGCTATATAGCCCGAAAGAACCTACAACAACCCAGTGATTCCGGCCATGAAAACCTTCAACAATACATTATTATTATTATTATTATTATTATTATTATTATTTATATATCTGTGTACATCTAGTCACCTCTCAACAAAAGATTGCCCCAGGCACTGCCAGGCCACCAAATGCTAATCAAGGCGATCAGTTGAAACATTCACACCTAGCTCCAGCAGACAAGAGTCCTTTGTCCCATCCTAGTTTCAACAGACCTCACTACCTCTGAGGATGCTTGCCATAGATGCAGGCGAAACGTCAGGAGAGAATGCCTCTAGAACATGGCTATATAGCCCGAAAAAACCTACAACAACCCAGTGATTCCGGCCATGAAACCCTTCGACAATGTATCTATATATGTACATACATACATACATATACATTGAGAGAATATATTTGTATTGCTGGAATGTGCATATTCCAGCAGAATCAGCATAATTATGGAATATGTAAATTGAATTATTTTCCAATTGAAGCCACTCTCATACATATATCTAGCACTAGCTGTGCCCTGCCACGCGTTGCTGTGGCCTACAGTAAAACTTATCAAAGTTGAGGTAGATATCTGGACTATTATGAAAGAGAGGTCCCTACCTATTCCTTCCCCCTTTTCCTCCCCCTTTCTCTCCTTTCTTCCTTCTCTACCTCTTTCTTTCTTTCCTTCTTTCACTACTTGGTTTCATCCTTCTCTCTTTCCTTCATTCCCTCCCCCTTTCTTCCTTTGCCTTTCTTCCCTCCCTGTTTGCTTCCTTCTTTCACTTTTTATTTCCTTTTATTTCACCACCATCATAACAATAACAATAATGCAATGCATTGCCTCTGGGACCTGACACCTCTCCCATTCCCCCTAAAAGGGTCTCAGAGGAATAATAGCATCATAATAATAATAATAGAAATAACAACCTTTACCCGCCACGTATTGCTGTGGCCAATCTTCCCTCTTTCTCTCCTTCTTTCCCTCCCTCCCTCCCTCCCTCCTTCCTTCCTTCCTTCCTTCCTTCCCATCTTTCCTTCTCCTCTTCTTTCTCTATCTCTTTCCTTCCTTCCCCCTTTTTCTTTCTCTTCTGCTGTCTCTCTTTTCTTTCCTTCCATCTTTCCTTTTCTTTCCTTTTCTTCTTCCTCTAACTTTCCTTCCTTCCCCCTTTTTCTTTACCTCCCTTTCTCTTTCTTCCTTCTTTCCTTCCTTCCTGTCTTTCCTAGATTTTGACAGGGCGGGAAGGGGCGGGGTGGGGTTTGGAGGTGGCATGAAGTAAAAGGAGGTAAGATTGGGGCAGGGGAGTGATGGAGCGTGGGGTTGCGTGTGTGTGTGCGGCAGCGGGGGGAGTGATGGAGCCTGGGGTTGCGTGTGTGTGTGCGGCGGTGGGGGGAGTGGGGTTGCGTGTGTGTGCGGCGGTGGGGGGAGTGATGGAGCGTGGGGTTGCGTGTGTGTGTGCGGCGGCGGGGGGAGTGATGGAGTGTGGGGTTGCGTGTGTGTGTGCGGCAGGGGGTGTGTGTGTGCGGGAAGCGGCGCGACGGGGCTTGGAGTGGGCATGGTTTCCGCAGAGGGAACGTTGGCCGGAAGGCCATGTGCGCGCGCGATGGAACTTGCGGCTGGGCGCCAATGCGCATGCTCAGTTGTTTTGCCGTTTTGTGAGTGTGTTGTGTTGTTTTTCATTTTGAGTAGATATGTTTGTACCTTGTGGGTTGTGTTATGGGCATGGGAATTTTGGTAAAGTTTCGTTGGGGTTTTTTTGAGTTTTGTTCTTTTGCCATTTTGTGAGTGTGTTGCTGTGTTGTTTTTCATTTTGAGTAGATATGTTTGTACCTTGTGGGTTGTGTTATGGGCACGGGGATTTTGGTTAAGTTTCGTTGGGGGATTTTTGAGTTTTGTTGTTTTGCCGTTTTGTGAGTGTGCTGTTGTGTTGTTTTTCATTTTGAGTAGGTATGTTTGTACCTTGTGGGTTGTGTTATGGGCACGGGGATTTTGGTTAAGTTTCGTTGGGGGATTTTTGAGTTTTGTTGTTTTGCCGTTTTGTGAGTGTGTTGTTGTGTTGTTTTTCATTTTGAGTAGATATGTTTGTACCTTGTGGGTTGTGTTATGGGCACGGGGATTTTAGTTAAGTTTCGTTGGGGGATTTTTGAGTTTTGTTGTTTTGCCGTTTTGTGAGTGTGTTGTTGTGTTGTTTTTCATTTTGAGTAGATATGTTTGTACCTTGTGGGTTGTGTTATGGGCACAGGGATTTTGGTTAAGTTTCGTTGGGGGATTTTTGAGTTTTGTTGTTTTGCCGTTTTGTGAGTGTGTTGTTGTGTTGTTTTTCATTTTGAGTAGATATGTTTGTACCTTGTGGGTTGTGTTATGGGCATGGGAATTTTGGTTAAGTTTCGTTGGGGGGTTTTTGAGTTTTGTTTCCTCATTGGATGCCCCTAACAAATTTATATATATAGATTATTAATCCGATTATACAATGTATAGAGTGAATAATTTTCCAACGGAAGCCTTTTGTCTTATCTATCTGTCTATATATCTATCTATCAGCATTATAAGTGCAAGATCCATGCAATGCAGTTAAAACAGCATTATATGGGTGTGTATGTATGTGTGTGTGTGTATGTGTGTGTGTATGTATATATATATATATATATATATATATGTGTGTGTGTGTGTGTGTGTGTGTGTGTGTGTAATGTTCATTTGTGGTATTCACAGAACTCAAAAACCACTGGACGAATTGACACCAAATTTGGACACAAGACACCTAACAACCCAATGTATGTCCTTCACTCAACAAAATTGATTTTGTCCTTTGGGAGTTGTAGTTGCTGGGATTTATAGTTCACCTACAATCAAAGAGCATTCTGAACCCCACCAACGATGGAATTGAACCAAACTTGGCACACAGTTCTCCCATGACCAACAGAAAATACTGGAAGGGTTTGGTGGGCAGTGTCCTTTGGTTTGGGAGTTGAAGTTCACCTACATCCAGAGATCACTGTGGACTCAAGCTAGGATGGATCTGGACCAAACTCTACACGAATACTTAATATGCCCAAATGTGATCACTGGTGGAGTTTGGGGAAAATAGAATCTTGACATTTGGGAGTTGTTGTTGCTGGGATTTGTAGTTCACCTACAATCACAGAGCATTCTGAACCTCCCACACAGAACCCTCATGTGGGCCACAGCAACGCATGGCAGGGGATGGCTAGTGTATATATATATATATATATATATATATATATATATATACACACACACACACACACACACACACACACACACACATATACTGATCACATAATGTGGTTCCAAACTATATTATTGGACAGTGCAGATCCAACCCAATATACACCTTGGAAGATTGGAAGCATTTCGGCAGACTGCTCAAAAATTGAATTATTGGTAAATTTTGTCCAAAGTTGATCTTAAAACTATAATTTCAAGAAGTCGAAGGAATGCAAGTTTGGCATGACTTCAGACTGCCATGGCTCAATTTTGCAGAACCCCAGGAGTTGTAGTTTCCCAAGGTTGCTAGCTTTCTCCACCAAAGCGGGCCAGTCCCCCTCAAAACTACAACTCCCAAGATACAATAGTAGTTGAAAAGTGGCATCAAACCACACTAATTGTATGCTGTAGGTGCACTATATAGTGTATATGGAAAAGAGAATCCAAGAGTACATAGAACAGCATTTCTCAACCTGGGGGTCAGGACCCCTTGAGGGGTCACCAGGGGGTGTCAGAGGGGTTGCCAAAGACCATCAGAAAGCACTGTATGTTCTGTTGTTCATGGGGGTTCTGTGTGGGAAATTTGGCCCAATTCTATCGTTGGTGGGGTTCAGAATGCTCTTTGATTGTAGGTGAACTATAAATCCCAGTAACTACAACTCCCAAATGTCAAGGTCTATTTTCTCCAAACTCCACTAGTGTTCACATTTGAGCATATTGAGTATTCGTGCCAAGTTTGGTCCAGATCCATCATTGTCTGAGTCCACACTGCTCTCTGGATGTAGGTGAACTACAACTCTAAAACTCAAGGTCAGTGCCCACCAAACTCTTCTAGTATTTTGTGTTGGTCATGGGAGTTCTGTGTGCTAAAATGGTTTCAATTACATCATTGGTGGAGTTCAGAATACTCTTTGATTGTAGGTAGACCATAAATCCCAGCAACTACAACTCCCAAATGACAAAAATCAACTACAACTCTCAAATGCCAAATTTGGTCCAGTGGATGAAAATACATCCTGCATATCAGATATCTACATTACGACTTGTAAGAATAGCGAAATTATAGTAATGAAGTAGCAACAAAAATAATGTTATGATTGGGGGTCACCACAACATGACGGGTCACGGCATTAGGAAGGTTGAGAAACACTGACATAGGACTAAATGACACCATTGATTGGCACTTTCCATTGTTGCTATCAAAGTTGACCCAAATTCCTTGCCTCGCCTTGAAGAAGAGATTTGCTGAATCCAAAAACTTGCCTGGTTGGAAGCATTTGAGTGTTTTGCTCAAGTTTTTGCAAAAAAAGTTTCCAGAGCAAAGATACTGCTGAAAATTGATGCTAAAATAGAGTTTCAGTTGTTGTTTTGCTCCCCTTCCCTCCCTGCCTTTGATGCACCTCCAAGCTACTTTCCTTCTGCTGAGAAAATGCAAAGAAAGGAAAGAAGGAAGGAAGAAGGGATTGGTGAGGTTCCTACCTTTGGATACCTTCCTTTTTTGGGGAAAGGACAGCACTGTGATGCTCTCAGCTCATGCTCCGCTTGCAGGATGTGGCTCTGCTCTGCTCTGCTTGGGATGCACAGGGCAGATGGGAGGTGCAATGAAGCAAGAGGGGGAAATGGCCTCAAAGAGAGGAAGCCCTTCCCATTCAAACAAGGAGGAGGAGGAGGAGGGGGCTTGGCATTCCAGTTTTGCAAACCCAACACACAGCAATCCCAGTTGCGGAGACCCGCTGGCCATGGCTTTTGCAAAACTGGATCACTGCACACTTATAGGGAACCACAACTGAGTGGAGAAGAGTCCCTTTTGGGGACTGTCAATTCAGATGAGCCAAAGGAGAAATGTGTGTTTGCAAACCCAACACACAGCCATCTCTCAGCATCCTCCTACACTGCTATACAATTGAAAATATTGAGGCACACAATAATAATAATAATAATAAATAAAAATAAAACTTTATTTATACCCTGCTACCATCTCCCCAAGGGACTCGGTGCGGCTCACATGAGGCTGAGCCCATAATACATCAATAATAAAGCAATAACAAACAAACAATACAAAACAGTTAAAATAAATAAATTCACATTATCAGCTTTGAACTGGATTATCTGAGTCCACACTGCCACATGATCCAGTTCAAAGCAGATAATCTGGATTCTATACAGCTGTGTAGAAGGGGCCTATGTCACTGGGACCCATTGACCACATTCAACCTTTGCATCATTGCAAACATTTTGGAAAACATTAAAACCTTTATATAATTGCAAAATATTAAATCTTTCAATCATTGCAAGTTTATCTGGAGCCAAAACTGAGCTGAGAAAGGTCCCTTTTGGGGACTATCCATTAGGATGAGCCAAAGGAAAAACAAAATATCTGTTACAGAAGGTTCTTGTGGGTTTTTTCGGGCTATAGGGCCATGTTCTAGAGCAGGGGTCAGGAACCTTCGGCTCTCCAGGTGTGGTGGACTTCAACTCCCACAATTCCTTGAGGCTCGGCATTCACCCCAAAGGCTTACCTTGGCCTCAAGGAATTGTGGGAGTTGAAGTCCACCACACCTGGAGAGCCGAAGGTTCCCCATGCCTGTTCTAGAGGCATTTCTCCTGATGTTTCGCCTGCATCTATGGCAAGCATCCTCAGAGGTGTGAGGTCTGTTGGAATTAGGACAATGGGTTTATATATATCTGTGGAATGGCTGGGGTGGGGCAAGGAGCTCTTCCCTGCTGGAGCTAGGTGTGAATGTTTCAACTGATCACCTTCATTAGCATTTGAAGGCCTGCCTGAGCCTGGGAAAATCTCTTGCTGGGAGGTGTTAATCTGTGCCTGGTTTTTTCCTCTCTGTTGTTTAGCTGTTATAATTTTAGAGTTTTTTAATACTGGTAGCCAGATTTTGTTCATTTTCATGGTCTCTTCCTTTCTGTTGAAATTGTCCACATGCTTCTTGTGGATTTCAATGGCTTCTCTGTGTAAACAGACATGGTGGTTGTGAGAGTGGTCCAGCATTTCTGTGTTCTCAAATAATATGCTGTGTCCAGGCTGGTTCATCAGGTGCTCTGCTCTGGCTGACTTCTCTGGTTGAAGGAGTCTGCAGTGCCTTTCATGTTCCTTGATGCTTGCCATAGATGCAGGCGAAACGTCAGGAGAAATGCCTCTAGAACATGGCTCTTTAGCCCGAAAAAACCCACAAGAACCTAGTGATTCCAGCCATGAAAGCCTTCGACAACAACAAGGACCCTTCCCATGTTGAGAAAAGTCCCTTTTGGGGACTGTCAATTCAGGTGAGCCAAAGGAGAAATAAAATGAGGGTCTATTTATTTGCAAACCCAACACACAGCCATCTCTTCGTGTCCTTCTACACTGCCATACAATCCAACATATCGAGGCACACAAACCACATTATCGTCTTTGGATTATCTGAGTCTACACTGCCATACGATCCAGTTCAAAGCAGATAATCTGGATTCTATACAGCTGTGTAGAAGGGGCCAGTGTCACTGGGACCCATTGACCACATTCAACGTTTGCATAGTTGCGAACATTTTGCAAAACATTCGATGTTTGCATTGTTTCAGACATTTTGGAAAATATTAAAACCTTTGCATCATTGCAAATCATTAAATGCTTGCATTGTTGCATGTTTATATGGAGCCGAGACTCAGCCAAGAAAGGTCCCTTTTGGGGACTATACATTAGGATGTGCCAAAGGAGAAACAATTGACCACATTAAACCTTTGCATTGTCGCAAACATTTTGCAAAACATTAAACCTTTGCATTGTGGGAAACATTTTGCAAAGCATTAAAACCTTTGCATCATTGCAAAACATTAAACATTTGCATCTTTGCAAAATATTAAAATGCTTGCATCGTTGCATGTTTATATGGATCCAAGACTGAGTCAAGAAAGGACCCTTTTGGGGACTATACATTAGGATGAGCCAAAGGACAAAGAATTGACCACATTAAACTTTTGCATTGTCACAAAAACTTTGCAAAACATTAAAACCTTTGCATAATTGCAAAACATTAAATCTTTGCATTCTTGCAAACACTTTGCAAAACATTAAAACTTTGCATCATTGCAAAACATTAAACATTTGCATCTTTGCAAAATATTAAAATGCTTGCATTGTTACCTGTGAAAAAGATCTTGGAGTCCTCGTGGACAACAAGTTAAACATGAGCCAGGAATGTGATGTGGCAGCAAAAAAAGCCAATGGGATTTTGGCCTGCATCAAGAGGAGCGTAGTGTCTAGATCTAAGGAAGTCCTGCTCCCCATGCTCTATTCTGCCTTGGTTAGACCTCAACTGGAATATTGTGTCCAATTCTGGGCACCACAATTCAAGAGAGATATTGACTCTAAGCTGGAATGTGTCCAGAGGAGGGCGACTAAAATGATCAAGGGTCTGGAGAACAAGCCCTATGAGGAGCGGCTTAAGGAGCTGGGCATGTTTAGCCTGAAGAAGAGAAGGCTGAGAGGAGACATGATAGCCATGTATAAATACGTGAGAGGAAGCCACAGGGAGAAGGGGGCAGATCAGGGGTCTGGAGAACAAGCCCTATGAGGAGCGGCTTAAGGAGCTGGGCATGTTTAGCCTGAAGAAGAGAAGGCTGAGAGGAGATATGATAGCCATGTATAAATACGTGAGAGGAAGCCACAGGGAGAAGGGGGAAGTAAGCTCGTTTTCTGCTTCCCTGGAGACTAGGACGCAAGGGAACAATGGCTTCAAACTACAAGAGAGGAGATTCCATCTGAACATGAGGAAGAACTTCCTGACTGTGAGAGCTGTTCAGCAGTGGAACTCTCTGCCCCAGAGTGTGGTGGAGGCTCCTTCTTTGGAAGATTTTAAACAGAGGCTAGATGGCCATCTGTCAGGGGTGATTTGAATGCAATATTCCTGCTTCTTGGCAGAATGGGGTTGGACTGGATGGCCCAGGAGGTCTCTTCCAACTCTTGGATTCTAGGATTCTATGATTCTAATATATTCCTTTCATATAACACTATGTAACATGATTGTTGTTCCTGGGTTATCAATGTCATTACCTCATTGGTTCTATCATGAAAAGATGGGAAAACTTTACTAAACTGCACAAACGTTGTTCTTGCAGGAGGGACATCATCCTGCAGCAATATTTGCAATCATTTTTAATTAATACCTCACAGAATCACAACCAATTTAGCAAAGGGTTGCTGCGGGTTTTTCGGGCTGTATAGCCATGTTCCAGCAGCATTGTGGGAACCACAGAAACAAAGTTTCTGGACTGTAACAACTACTTTCAAAGTAAGGACTGCACAGTTAAAACGGGAAATAACACTTTCAAACCGGGAACGAATTTTGATACATAGTGTAATCTCCAATACCAGAAATACAACTTAATGGTGTAACAGAAAACGTTGACCATTTCCGCTCCCTTGGCAGCCACCTCTCCACCAAAGTCAACATCGACACTGAAATACAACACCGCCTGAGCTCTGCGAGTGCAGCATTTTTCCGAATGAAGCAGAGAGTGTTTGAGGACCGGGACGTCAATAGGGATACTAAGGTGCTTGTCTATAAAGCTATGGTCCTCCCAACCCTGCTGTACGCCTGCAAAATGTGGACAGTCTACAGACATCACATGCAACTCCTGGAACAATTCCATCAACACTACCTCTGGAAAATCCTGCAAATCTCTTGGGAAGAAATTGGGTGGGAAAATGTTAGCATGCTGGAAGAAGCAAAGACCACCAGCATTGACTACTGCAGTATAGACTACTGCAATGCTCTGTATGTGGGGTTGCCTCTGAAGACTGCCTGGAAGCTTCAACTAGTCCAACGAGTGGCAGCCAGATTACTAACAGGAGCAGGGCACAGGGAGCATACTACTCCTCTGTTGCGCCAGCTCCATTGGCTGCCAATCAGCTTCCGAGCACAATTCAAAGTGCTGGTCCTGACCTATAAATCCCTAAAAGACTCCGGCCCAGTTTACCTGTCCGAACGGATTCTCCCCTATGAACCATCAAGGTTGTTAAGATCTTCTCTCGGTCCCACCATCCTCGCAAGTGTGTCCGGTGGGGGCGAGGGACAGGGCCTTCTCGGTGGTGGCCCCCCGGCTCTGGAACTCTCTCCCACTGGAGATTAGAACTGCCCCTTCTCTCCTGACTTTTAGAAAATTGGTGAAGACCTGGCTCTGGAATTTAGCATTTGATGAGTTAGTCAATAACTTTTGACCACACGGACAAATGGTAATGAATAATGACTTTTGTTTTCTCTTTGACGACTTGGCCTTATGTAAGTACATGACTGCTTTTAATGTATTTTTATGTATTAGAACGTTATGTGGTGTGATGTTTTTAAACTACTGTTTATGAATCTTGTTGTAAACCGGCTTGAGTCCCTCTCCGGAGGTGAGAAGACCGGTATATAAAAGTTCTAAATAAATAAATAAAATTGAAGCAATGCTCCTCCGCCATCAACTCCGCTGGACCGGCCACGTTGTCCAGATGCTCAAGAAATGTTGCACTTGCAGAGCTTAGGCGGTGTTGTATTTCGGTGTCAATGTTGACGTTTGTGGAGAGGTGGCTGCCAAGGGAGCGGAAATGGTCCACATTTTCTAATGTTACACCATTAAGTTGTATTTCTGGCATTGGAGAGGGGTTGGCTGGTGTCTGCTGGAAGAGCACTTTGGTTTTCTCAATGTTCAATGACAGGCCGAGCTTCTCATATGCTTCTGCGAAGGTCTTGAGAGTGGCTTGTAGATCTTCTTCTGAATGCGCACAGACGACATTGTCATCAGCATACTGGAGTTCTGTAACAGATGTTGTTGTGACCTTGGTTTTGGCTTTCAGTCTGCTGAGATTAAGCAGCTTGCCATCTGTCCGAGAGATGATTTCCACTCTGGTGGGAAGCTTCCCATCAACAAGGTGAAGTATCATAGCAATGAAGATGGAGAATAGAGTTGGGGCAATAACACATCATTCCTGTTTGACACCCGATTCCACCTTAAATGGGTCACTTTGGGAGCCATTGTTGTCCAAGAGTGTTGCCATCATGTCATCATGGAGGAGCCGCAGGATGTTGGGCACCCATCTATCATAAACAACAAATAACAACAACATCAGCAAAATTACATTAAAAAAAACAAAACGCAGTCATAAAATAACATTCTAATAAACTCATATCTATTTCTAAGCCAAAGAGCCGGTGTTTTCCATAGACACCTCCAAGGTCATGTGGCCGGCATGCCTGCATGGAGCGCCGCAGAAGCAGTATCTATTGATCTACTCACATTCGCATGTTTTCGAACTGCTAGGTTGGCCGAAGCTGGGGCTACATGCACCATGGAGGACCTTCTTCTAGTAACACCAGAGGCACTCCAAGTGGCCAGCTACTGGTCAAAGGACATTTAATCAACTACCAAGCTTGCAAACTTTGTGTTTTGTTTGTTTTTTAATGCAATGCGACTGTTTGGTTCGCTCCTGACGCGATAAATAAATAAAATAAATAAAGCTGGGGCTAACACCGGGAGCTCCCCTCGCTCCCTGGATCCGAACCGCTGACTTTTCGATCAGCGGGTTCAGCAGCTCAGCGGTTTAAACCTCTGCAGCACTGGTAAGAACTATAAAAAAGACTATAAATGGTTAGGAGGGCTGGGTTTGTAGGACAGTACCCTGCTTGGACTCCATCTCCTATCATTCCCAGGGCTGGCAGTATAAACTGCAGTCCAGGAAATGAACATAATGGGACTTGCAGTCCGAGAAACTCATTATTTGTAGCATTAATGTATATGGAACCATCTCAAACCCATCCCAAATCCGACAGGCCCAATGGCTCTAAATCCCTAGATGTCTCCTGCCACCTTGTGGTCATCAATTGCAGCGCTCTCTGGACCATCCTCCAAAAAAATCAAGTGCCCAAACAAATTTGTGAACATCCTGAGGTTCCTCCATGATGACATGATGATGGCAATAGTCTTGGACAGCAATGGCTCCCAAAGTGACCCATTTAAGGTGGAATCGGTTGTCAAACAGGGAAGATGTGTTATTGCCCCAACTCTATTCTCCATCTTCATCGCTATGAGACTTCACCTTGTTGATGGGAAGCTTCCCACCGGAGTGGAAATCATGACAAGCTATGTAACCTCAGCAGACTGGAAGCCAAAACCAAGGTTACAATGACATCTGTTATAGAACTCCAGTATGCTGATGACAACATCATCTGTGCGCATTCAGAAGACCTACAAGCCACTCTCAACACCTTCGCAGAAGCATACAAGAAGCTCGGCCTGTCATTGAACATCGAGAAAACCAAAGTGCTCTTCCAGCTGTCACCAGCCAACCCTTCTCCAATGCCAGAGATACAGCTTAATGGTGTAACATTAGAATATGTGGACCCTTTCCGCTCCCTTGGCAGCCACCTCTCCACCAAAGTCAACATCGACACCGAAATACAAAACCGCCTGAGCTCTGCGAGTGCAGCATTTTTCCAAACGAAGCAGAGAGTGTTTGAGGACCAGGACATCCATAGGGAGACCAAGGGGCTTGTTTATAAAGCTATTGTCCTCCCAACCCTGCTATACGCCTGCAAGATGTGGACTGTCTACAGATGTCAACATTGAGACTGAAAAACTACACCACCTGAGCTCTGTGAGTGCAGCATCCTTCCGAATGAAGCAGAGAGTGTTTGAGGACATCCATAAGGAGACCAAGGGGCTTGTTTATAAAGCTATTGTCCTCCCAAACCTGCTATATGCCTGTGAAACATGGACTGTCTACAGACGTCACATTCAACTCCTGGAACGATTCCATCAGCGCTGACTCTGGGACATCCATAGGGATACCAAGGGGCTTGTTTATAAAGCTATTGTCCTCCCAACCCTGCTGTACGCTTGCGAAACGTGGACTGTCTACAGACGTCAACATTGACACTGAAATACAACACCGCCTGAGCTCTGCGAGTGCAGCATTCTTCCAAATGAAGCAGAGAGTGTTTAAGGATTTGGACATCCGTAGGGAGACCAAGGGGCTTGTTTATAAAGCTATTGTCCTCCCAACCCTGCTATACGCCTGCAAGATGTGGACTGTCTACAGATGTCAACATTGAGACTGAAATACTACACCACCTGAGCTCTGTGAGTGCAACATTCTTCTGAATGAAGCAGAGAGTGTTTGAGGATATCCATAAGGAGGCCAAGGGGCTTGTTTATAAAGCTATTGTCCTCCCAAACCTGCTATATGCCTGTGAAACATGGACTGTCTACAGACGTCACATTCAGCTCCTGGAACAATTCCATCAGTGCTGACTCTGGGACATCCGTAGTGTTACCAAGGGGCTTGTTTATAAAGCTATTGTCCTCCCAACCCTGCTGTACGCTTGCGAAACGTGGACTGTCTACAGACGTCAACATTGACACTGAAATACAACACCGCCTGAGCTCTGCGAGTGCAGCATTTTTCCGCATGAAGCAGAGAGTGTTTAAGGATTGGGACATCCGTAGGGAGACCAATGGGCATGTTGATAAAGCCATTGTCCTTCCAACCTTGATTTATGCCTGCGAAACATGGACTGTCTACAGATGTCAACATTGACACTGAAATACAACACTGCCTGAGCTCTGCGGGCGCAGCATTATTCCGAATAAAGCAGAGAGTGTTTGAGGACCGGGACATCCATAGGGATACCAAGGTGCTTGTTGATAAAGCTATTGTCCTCCCAACCCTGCTCTATGCCTGCGAAACGTGGACTGTCTACAGACGTCACAGGCAACTCCTGGAACGATTCCATCAGCGCTGCCTCTGGAAAATCCTGCAAATTCTTGGGAAGACAAGCGGATAAACGTCAGCGTGCTGGAAGAAGCAAAGACCACCAGCACTGAAGCAATGCTCCTCCGTCATCAACTCCGCTGGACTGGCCATCAAGTCAACATGACCCTATTTTTGCAACAACTTAAATATTTTTTGCATGTTGAAAACAGCTGCAAAAGTGAGATGAAGCCATTGCAAGCCATTGCAAGGGAAGCATTTATTAGAGGTTGGTTGTTGTTGTTGTTGTTGTTGTTGTTGTTTGACTGATATACTCTGTGCAAATGTGGTTGGTCATCAATGTGTTATACTTTACAATACCTGTCTTTTGCAACATTGTGACGTTTCCCCTTCTTGCACTATAGTTTTACAAGGTCTTTTTCTGCAAAGACAAAAAGAGAGTGCAAACTACAACTCCCAAGAGTCTGTAGCATTGAGCAAAGAGGCGGTTGAAGTGGCGCCGATGTGCATTTCTCCGACAACGTAGAAGAAGCGCCCAGACAGGACTTTAATACAAGTATCCCAGGATGAGTTGAAGTGGAATCAACCAGCATTAATTCGGCAGTGCAGATGCGCCCAGGGAAATGTTCCCAATGGGCTTTTGTCTTGGTGACGGAGAAACTAGACAGTTGGCCCAGTGTCTTCTCTTTTGGGGCTTCATTATCGACTCCGAATTGCTGCTTTGTCCAAGGGGAGTTTTGTTAGGAGTCCTGGTCATTTGTCCAGTGGGACACTGGCCAGCTCCGGACAAAAGGCCGCTAAGAGGAACGGCAACGGGAGGCCCCTTCAAAGGGACGTCTAGTTTGGGCAGCTGGCTTATTATTTGTGTTAAGTCAAAGAAATGAATGCAGTTTAGCTACCATGTCTCACAGTACTATGGGATCCCGGGAGTTGTAGTTTTCCAAGGCCAAAGAGGGACTGGTGCCCGAACCAAACTACAAATCCCAGGATCTCATAGCATAGAGCCTTGGCACTGAAAGTGATGCCAAGCTGCATTCATTCTGCAGTGGAGGTGCACCCTTAATAAAACTACAACTCCCAGAATTTGATGGTAGTAGTTACCGTAAGCTGTATTCATTCTACAACTCCCAGGATTCCATTGTCTTTAAGATGCATTCATTCTGCAGCGTGGGTGCACCCTTAGTAAAACTACAACTCTCAGGATTCCATTGTATTTAAAATGCATTCATTCTGCAGCATGGATGCACCCTTATTAAAACAACAACTCCCAGGACTCCATAGCAATTAAGCTTCATTCATTCTGCAGCGTAGATGCCCTCTTATTAAAACTACAACTCCCAGGATTCCATGAGATTCCATGACAATGAAGCTGCATTCATTCTGCAGCGTAGATGCACCCTTATTAAAACTACAACTCCCAGGATTCAATGATAATGAAGCTGCATTCATTCTGCAGCGGAGGTGCACCCTTAGTAAAACTACAACTCCTAGGATTCCATTGTCTTTAAGATGCATTCATTCTGCAATGTGGATGCACCCTTAGTAAAACTACAACTTCCAGGATTCCGTGATAACGAAGCTGTATTCATTCTGACGTGTAGATGCACCTTTAGTAAAACTACACCTCCCAGGATTGCATGACAACAAATCTGCATTAATTCTGCAGTGTAGATGCACCCTTATTAAAACTACAACTCCTAGGATTCCATGACAATGAAGCTGCATTAATTCTGCAGTGTAGATGCACCCTTAGTAAAACTACAACTCCCAGTAGTGATAGTGAGGCTGCATTCATTCTGCAGTGTGGGTGCACTCTTAGTAAAACTACAACTCTCAGGACTCTACGGCAATTAAGCTCCATTAATTCTGCAGCGTAGATGCCCCCTTAGTAAAACTACAACTCCCAGGATTCCATGATTGCAAAGTGTCATGGGTGTAACTCTTAGTAAAACTACAATTCCCAAGACTCCACAGCAATTAAGCTTCACTTATTCTGCAGTGCAGATGCACCCTTGGTGAAACTACAACTCCTGGGATTCCCACCTGAATGGAAAAAAAGCCTCCACCTGAAGAGTGCAAAGAGTGCCTCTGAGCACATGCAGAGGGCAGTTATGTCTCTGAATGGTTTGGGAGCAAATAATGAGCTCCAGGATTAATTTGTGAGCATTGGTCTTAATCGCTTCCTCGGGGGTCACGCACGCACCTGCTTTGTTTCATCTTTTCGGGATTAACAGACCGGAAACGTGACCCCCTTTTAATTCCATTGACTAATTGGGGGGGAAAGAACGAGGAATTAATGTCTGGCCGTCTGGCGGGAGGTTTCATCCGGCCGAACGTCTGACCTACAATGTCGGGGAGACAAAGCAAGATTAAAGGAGCTGAGAATGCATCTACATTGCAGAATGAATGCTATGGGATCTTGGGAGTTGTAGTTTGCATTCTTTGGCACTTCGGCCTTGGAAAACTACAACTCCTTGGAGTCCACAGCATTGAGCCATGGCAGGAGGTTCAAGTGGGGCCAAACTGCATTAATTGTATGGTTTGGATGCAACATGTGATATAAACATACTGGGATATATAGTTTACCTGCAATCAATTAGCACTCTGAACTCCACCAATGATAAACATACTGGAATGTATAGTTTTCCTGCAATCAGTTAGCACTCTGAACTCCACCATTGAGTTCAGAGTCTGCATGCCTGATGTATAGTTTACCTGAACTCCACCAATGATAAACATAGACATACTGGGATGTATAGCTTACCTGCAATCAATTAGCATGCTGAACTCCACCAATGATGAACATAAACATACTGGGATGTATAGTTTACCTGTAATCAATTAGCACTCTGAACTCCACCAACGATAAACATAAACATACTGGGATGTATAGTTTACCTGCAACCAATTGTTACTCCGAACTCCACCAATGATAAACATAAACATACTGGGATGTATAGTTTACCTGCAATCAATTAGCACTCTGAACTCCACCAATGATAAACATAAACATACTGGGATGTATAGTTTACCAGGAATCAATTAGCACGCTGAACTCCACCAATGATAAACATAAACATACTGGGATGTATAGTTTGCCTGCAATCAATTAGCACTCTGAACTCCACCAATGATAAACATACTGGGATGTATAGTTTTCCTGCAGTCAGTTAGCACTCTGAACTCCACCAATTATAAACATAAACATACTGGGATGTATAGTTTACCTCCAATCAATTAGCACTCTGAACTCCACCAATGATAGACATAAACATACCGGGATGTATAGTTTACCTGCAATCAATTAGCACTCTGAACTCCACCAATGATAAACATAAACATACTGAGATGTACAGTTTATCTGCAATCAGTTAGCAGTGTGAACTCCGCCAATGATAAACATAAACATACCGGGATGTATAGTTTACCTGCAATCACTTAACAGTCTGAACTCCGCCAATGATAAACATAAACATACTGGGATGTATAGTTTACCTGCAATCAATTAGCACTCTAAACTCCACCAATGATAAACATAAACATACTGGGATGTATAGTTTACCTGCAATCAATTAGCACTCTGAACTCCACCAATGATAATCATAAACATACTGGGATGTATAGTTTACCTGCAATCAGCACTCTGAACTTCTCCAGTGATAAACATAAACATACTGGGATGTACAGTTTGCCTGCAATCAAGTAGCACTCTGAACTCCACCAACGATAAACATAAACATACTGGGATGTGTAGTTTACCTGCAATCAATTAGCACTCTTCAATTATTTCTCTTCAACTCAACTTTCCTACAAATTGGTGGAGTATTTCCAGGCGAACAGCAGGTGGCATCTGAGACTCGCACATTTTTCCAAAGTTGTTTTTCTTCTATGTCCATTGGAAGCTCCATCCTGGGAGGCTTTTAAAATCTAGGGTGGATGGCCATCTGTCGAGAGGGCTTTGATGGTGCTCTTCCTTTCTGGAGGCGGAATGGGGTTGGACTGGATGGCCTTTGGGTGCCCCTTCCAACTCTGTGCTCTGCAGAGAATGGTGCAATTTGGGAGGAAATTTTCAATAACAATAACAACAATACACAATGTGCTCCTGTTTGCCTGCCTGAGCTAAAAGCAGGACAATAATAATAATAATAATAATAATAATACAATGTACAATTTGCCTGAGCTAAAAGTGAATGATAATAATAATAATAATAATAATAATAATAATAGCAATATGCAATGTGTCCTGTCTGCATGCCTGAGCTAAAAACAGGGCAATAATAATAATAATAATAATGCAATGTGCCTGAACTAAAAGTGAGAAATAATAATAATAATAATAATAATACAACAGCAACAATAATAATATGCAATGTGCCCCTGTTTGCCTACTTGAGTGAAAAGTGTAATAATAATAATAATAATAATAATAATAATAATAATGCAATGTGCAATGTGCCTGCCTGAGCTAAAAGTGGAATAATAATAAGAATAATAATAATAACAACAACAACAATGCAATGTGAAATGTGCCTGTGAAATAATAATAATAATAATGCAAAGTGCAATGTGCCTGTGGAATAATAATAATAATAATAATAATAATAATAATGATGATGCAATGTGCAATGTGCCTGCCCAAGCTAAAAGTGGAATAATAATAATAATAATAATAATAATAATGCAATGTGCCTGGAATAATAATAATAATAATAATAATAATAATAATAATAATAATGCAATGTGCAATGTGCCTGAGCTAAAAGTGGAATAATAATAATAATAATAATAATGCAATGTGCAATGTGCCTGAGCTAAAAGTGGAATAATAATAATAATAATAATAATAATGCAAAGTGCAATGTGCCTGTGGAATAATAATAATAATAATAATGATGATGATGATGCAATGTGCAATGTGCCTGAGCTAAAAGTGGAATAATAATAATAATAATAATAATAATAATAATAATAATGCAATGTGCCTGGAATAATAATAATAATAATAATGATGATGCAATGTGCAATGTGCCTGCCCAAGCTAAAAGTGGAATAATAATAATAATAATAATAATAATGCAATGTGCCTGGAATAATAATAATAATAATAATAATAATAATAATGCAATGTGCAATGTGCCTGAGCTAAAAGTGGAATAATAATAATAATAATAATAATAAGAATGCAATGTGCAATGTGCTTTCCTAAGTGAAAAGTAGAATAATAGTAATAATAATAATAATAATAATAACGCAATGTGCCTGGAATAATAATAATAATAATAATAATAATAATGCAATGTGCAAGAGTTAAAAGTGGAATAATAATAATAATAATAATGCAATGTGCAATGTTCCTGCCTGAGTGAAATGTGGAATAATAATAATAATAATAACAATATACAATGTGCCCAAGCCTCCCTGAGCTAAAAGTGGAATGATGATGATGATGATAATAATAATAATAATGCAATGTGCAGTGTGCCTGCATGAGCTAAAAGTGGAATAATAGTAATAATAATAATAATGTGGAATAATAATAATAATGCAATGTGCAATGTGCCTGCCCAAACTAAAAGTGGAATAAAACTAATAAAACTAATACTAATATTAATAATGCAATGTGCAATGTGCCTGTGGAATAATACTAATAATACTAATAATAATAATGCAATGTGCAATGTGCCTGACTGAGCTAAAAGTGGAATACTAATATTAATAATGCAATGTGCAATGTGCCTGTGGAATAATACTAATAATACTAATAATAATAATGCAATGTGCAATGTGCCTGCCTGATCTAAAAGTGGAATAATAATAGTAATGCAATGTGCCTGTGGAATAATAATAATAATAATAATGCAATGTGCAATGTGCCTGTGGAATAATAATAACAATAACAATAATACACTATTATGCCTGCCTGAGTTAAAAAGGGGCCATAATAATAATGTGCAATGTGCAATGCGCCCCTGCCTGCCTTCCTGAGATAAAAATGAATAATAATAATAATAATAATAATAATAATAATAATAATATCTGCAATGTGCAATGTGTCCCTGCCTTGCAGACATTGGCATGGAAGGGTTAACCCTTGACTGCTGGGCGACAAGAGATTGGCTGCAGTGCCAACCAATGGGGAGGGCGCATGGATGCTGTTGAGAACCCGCCTTCCCTTCTTTTTCATTGGCAAGGATGTGGGCATGCAGGGATTGGCGCATGATGGACAGGCCAGCCTTGTCTCCATGCTCCTGCGCAGCCAATCGGAGGCGGGCTCCCCACCCTGCGGCGCATTCCCATTGGTTGTCCCCAACCCAGGAGTGCCCTCATGCTGCTGATGCTGCTTTTGCCCTCTTGGCGCACTCCAGCCCTGCAGCAAGCATTGTGTGCAACTGGGAAGCAGCATTGCAATGCAGAGATGCAAAGCCACATGGAGAGGAGGCGCATGGAGTGCATGGCTTCAGTCCCAGGAGTCTTGCCAAGCCATTGGCACTGCACCACTTTGCAATTGCCGGGCAGTTGCTTTTGCAAATGTCATTCCTAAATGGAGAATAAACATTAAGATTATTCGTATTGTTATCAACAACAACAACAACAAATAAATAAAGTTGAATAATAATAATAATAACAACAATATTTTTTGAAAATTGTGTCAGAATCTGCAAGTCGCTTCTGGTGTGAGAGAATTGGCCGTCTGCAAGGATATTGCCTAGGGGACGCCCAGATGTTTTACCATACTGTGGGAGGCCTCTCTCCAGGGAAGCTGTAGATGACATAAGGGAGCTCACCCCGTCTTGCAAATTTGAACCGCCAATCTTCAGGTCAGCAGTTCAGCCGGCACAAGGATTTAACCCACTGCACCACAATAATAATAATAATAATAATAATAATAATAATAATAACAACACCAACAACAACATATATATTTGTGTGTCAGAAGACTTCTCTCCAGGGAAGCTGGAGCTGACATAAGGGAGCTCACCCCGTCTTGCAAATTTGAACCGCCAATCTTCAGGTCAGCAGTTCAGCTGGCACAAGGATTTAACCCACTGCACCACAATAATAATAATAATAATAACAACAATACCAACAACAACATATATATTTGTGTGTCAGAAGGCTTCTCTCCAGGGAAGCTGGAGCTGACATAAGGGAGCTCACCCCGTCTTGCAAATTTGAACCGCCAATCTTCAGGTCAGCAGTTCAGCTGGCACAAGGATTTAACCCACTTCACCACAATAATAATAATAATAACAACAATACCAACAACAACATATATATTTGTGTGTCAGAAGACTTCTCTCCAGGGAAGCTGGAGCTGACATATGGGAGCTCACCCCATCTTGCAAATTTGAACCATCAACCTGCAAGTCAGCAGTTCAGCCAGCACAAGGATTTAACCTAATAACAACAATATATATATATATATATATGAAGCAACTTGAGAATCTGCAAGTCGCTTCTGGTGTGAGATAATTGGCCCTCTGCAAAGCTGTCGCCCAGAGGAAGCCTGGATGTTTTTCACCATACTGTGGGAGGCTTCCCTCCAGGGAAGCTGGAGCTGACATATGGGAGCTCACCCCGTCTTGCAAATTTGAACTATGAATTGGCCGTCTGCAAGGACGTTGCCCAGATGTTTTACCATACTGTGGGAGGCTTCTCTCCAGGGAAGCTGGAGCTGACATACGGGAGCTCACCCCATCTTGCAAATTTGAATTGTCAGTTGGCCGTCTGCAAGGAGGTGGCCCAGAGGGTGCCTGGATGTTTTTCACCATACTGTGGGAGGCTTCCCTCCAGGGAAGCTGGAGCTGACATATGGGAGCTCACCCCATCTTACAAATTTGAACCGTCAATTGGCCGTCTGCAAAGAGGTTGCCCAGAGGATGCCTGGATGTTTTTCACTATACTGTGGAAGGCTTCTCTCCCGGGAAGCTGGAGCTGACATATGGGAGCTCACCCCATCTTGCAAATTTGAACCGTCAATTGGCCGGTTTACAAGGAGGTTGCCCAGAGGATGCCTAGATGTTTTTCACCATACTGTGGGAGGCTTCTCTCCAGGGAAGCTGGAGCTGACATACGGGAGCTCACCCTGTCTTGCGAATTCGAACCGCCAACCTTCAGGTCAGCAGTTCAGCTGGCACAAGGATTTAACCCACTTTACCACAATAATAATAATAATAATAATAATAATAATAACAACAACAACAAATATATTTTAATGGTGTCAGATGCGACTTGAGAATCTGCAAGTCGCTTCTGGTGTGAGAGAACTGGCCATCTGCAAGGACATTGTCCAGGGGACGCCCAGATGTTTTACTATACTGTGGGAGGATTCTCTCCAGGGAAGCTGGAGCCGACATACGGGAGCTCACCCCGTCTTGCAAATTCGAACCACCAACCTTCAGGTCAGCAGTTCAGCCGGCACAAGGATTTAATCCATTGTGCCACAACAATAATAATAACAACAATCTATATAAATAAAAATGTCATGTTCGTTTGTGGGATTAACAGAACTCAAAAACCACTGGACGAATTGACACCAAATTTGGACACAAGACACCTACTAACCCAAGGAGTGACCACCACTATTTGGGAGTTGTAGTTGCTGGGATGTATAGTTCACCTACAATCAAAGAGCACTCTGAACTCCACCAATGATGGAATTGGACCAAACTTGGCACACAGAGCCCAATGACCAGCAAAAAATACTGAAGGCCTTTTTTATTGGGGGTGGGGGGGATTCACCTTGATTTGTGGGAGTTGTAGTTCACCTACATCCAGAGCGCACTATGAACCCAAACATTGATGGATGTGGACCAAATTTGGCCTGCATACCTTATATGCCCATATTTGAATACTGGTGGGTTTTGGGGAAAATTGGCCTGGACATTTTGGAGTTGTGTGTATTGGGATTTACAGTTTACCTGCAAACCATGAGCACACTGAATTCCACCAATGATGGATGTGGACCAAACTTGGCCTGCATATCCTATATGCCCACATTTGACTACTGGTGGGTTTTGGGGAAAATTGGCCTGGACATTTTGGAGTTGTGGGTACTGGGATTTGTAGTTCACCTGCAAACCATGAGCACACTGAACTCCACCAATGATGGATGTGGACCAAACTTGGCCTGCATACCTTATATGCCCATATTTGAATACTGGTGGGTTTTGGGGGAAATTGGCTTGGACATTTTGGAGTTATGTGTATTGGGATTTATAGTTCATCTACAAACCATGAGCACACTGAACTCCACCAATGATGGATGTTGACCAAACTTGGCCTGCATACCCTATATGCCCACATTTGAATACTGGTGGGTTTTGGGGGAAATTAGCCTGGACATTTTGGAGTTGTGTGTATTGGGATTTATAGTTCACCTGCAAACCATGAGCACACAACTCCACCAATGATGGATGTGGACCAAACTTGGCCTGCATACCCTATATGCCCACATTTGAATACTGGTGGGTTTCGGGCGGAATTGGCCTGGACATTCTGGAGTTGTGGGTACTGGGATTTATAGTTCACCTGCAAACCATGAGCATACTGAACTCCACCAATGATGGAATCGGACCAAACTTGGCACACAGAGCCCAATGACCAGCAAAGAAATACTGGAGGTCTTTGGGGAAAATTCACCTTCCCATAGCATTGAGCCGTGGCTTTCAAAGGGGTGTCAAACCGCATTCTCTTTGCAATGTAGATGTGTCCATAGAGCATATGCAGAGCACTGTGACGTAATTACAGGAATCTGGGTCGAAGGGACTTCTGTTCCAAAGGTGCACGTTGGATTCCGGGCAGGTTGGAGCGTGGGAGGCGATTAGGCCCTGTTTCTCCCCTAAGGGCTCGTCTCGGAAATATTTCCAAATCATTGCATTGCTTTGAGCAAGACAGCGCACGTTTCGCCTCATCACCTTTGCATTTCTCACAGAAGACACAATCAAAGCCCTCCCGACAGATGGCCATCCAGCTTTGGCTGACGACGCATCAGAAAGCGTCTTGCAGTAACAATCCAGTTTACTGCTATGCCCTTTTGCCAGTCTGCATTGCGGAATTAATGCGGTTTTGAGCCCACTTGAACTGCCATGGCCCGTTGCTATGTATTGGAATCCATTTGAAAAAATTAAATAATAATAAGAAATAATAATAATAATTATATAATTATTATATTATTTTATAATTATAATTATTTTATTTTATTATTATATTATTTAAAATAACTATGTATGGAATCCATTTGTAAAAATAAAAAAATAATAAGAAATAATAAAAATAAAATAATAATAAATTTATTATTATATTATATTATTATTATTATATTTTATTATTTAAAATAATGAAATAATAACAAAATTATAAGAAAAAATAACAGCAAACAAATAATAACAAATGCAATTGGTGATGATGGTAAACAATTATATAGTAGTCATAATAAAATACAAATAATAATAAGAAATAAAAATAAAATAATAATAAAATAATAATTATTATTATATTATTTTATAATTATTATTGTATTATTTAACAAACAAATAATAACAAATGCAATTGGTGATGATGATAAACAATTATATAGTAGTCATAATAAAATACAAATAATAATAAGAAATAAAAATAAAAAATAAAATTATTATTATTATTATATTATTTTATAATATTATTATATTATTTAAAATAATAAAATAATAAGAAAAAATAATAACAAACAAAAAATAACAAATGCAATTGGTGATGATGGTAAATAATTATATAGTAGTCATAATAAAATGCAAATAATAAAAAGAAATAATAATAAAAAAATAAAATTATTATTATTATATTATTTTATAATAATTATTATATTATTATATTATTTAAAATAATAAAATAATAAGAAAAAAATAACAACAAACAAAAAATAACAAATGCAATTGGTGATGATGGTAAATAATTATATAGTAGTCATAATAAAATACAAATAATACTAAGAAATAAAAATAAAATAATAAGAAAATTATTATTATATTATTTTATAATTATTATATTATTTAAAATAAGAAAATAATAATAACAAACAAAAATAACATTTTGTCATTTGGGAGTTGTAGTTACTGGGATTTATAGTTCACCTACATTCACAGAGCATTCTGAACCCCACCAATGATGGAATGGAACCAAACTTGGCACACAGTTCTCGCATGACCAACAGAAAATACTGGAAGGGTTTGGTGGGCAGTGTCCTTTGGTTTTGGAGTTGTAGTTCACCTACATCCAGAGAGCACTGTGGACTCAAACAATGATGGATCTGGACCAAACTCTACATGAATACTCAATATGCCCAAATGTGAACACTGGTGGAGTTGGGGGGAAATAGACTTTTGACATTGCACAATTCCATAGTTGGTGGGGTTCAGAATGCTCTTTGATTGTAGGTGAACTATAAATCCCATCAACTACAACTCCCAAATGACAAAATCAATTTTATTTGAGTGAAGGACATACATTGGGTTGTTAGGTGTCTTGTGCCCAAATTTGGTGTCAATTCGTCCAGTGGTTTTTGTGTTCTGTTAATCCCACAAACGAACATTGCATTTTTATTTATATAGATTAAATAATAATAATAAATAGAAACAAATAATAACAAATAATAAAATATATGCTCCTGGTCACAATGGGCCGTGTTTTTGAAATTCCACCAATGCCTGTTAATTCGTAGCCAATAATAAAATTAAAATAAAATAAAATTCAATAATAACATATAGTTTGACAACATATAGTCCTCAGCCTTCTCTTCCTAACCAGACTACAAGTCCCATATGATAGCAGTGAAAGAGGTGTCAAACTGCATCTATTTTGCAATGTAAACACACCCGGCGTTTACTGCTGTTGGGTGGAGATGAATCAATCAGGGCAGGATTTCATCACATCACATCTTGGAATGCTCTCCTTAATTACAGCTGCATAGATCTGCATGACAACCTTGAGGACTAGCCCCATAACAGGAAGGATAGGCCTATGTGTGTGTGTACATATATATTTAAAAGGCCACTGGCAAGCCTTCAGAAGGCATTCCAGGGCAACCCTGCTCTCTGCCCATGCTCAGGGGCAATCTTCTAATGGAAAGAAATGGGAAAGGATATTAAAACAAGAGCACGCTTTCATCAAATAGATCGTCTGCCCATGCTCAGGGGCACTCTTCCCATGCTTGGGCTGGAAGGAAAGAGAGAAAGGAAATGGAGAAAGAGCAATCTAACATCTCCTCCAAGTCTGGGGAAGAGTGGCTTTCTCCCAAGGAATGCTCTCTGCCCATGCTCAGGGGCAATCCCACTCCAGGGCTGGAAAGATAGGAAGGAGGAAAGGACATCTCCCAAAGATGCACTCTGCTTATGCTCAGGGGAATGTTTCTAATGCTCTCTCAGGGCTGGAAAGGAAGGAAGGAGAGAAAGAAGGAAGAAAGGAAAGGAAGAAAGGAAGGATGAGGAAGGAAGGAAAGAAAGAAAGAAAGAAAGAAAGAAGGAAGAAAATAAGGAAGGATGGAAGGAAAGAAAGAAAGAAAGAAAGAAGAAAGGAAGGAAGGAAAGAAAGAAAGAAAGAAAGAAGGAAAGAAGGAAGGAAAGAAGGAAGGAAGAAAATAAGGAAAGAAGGAAGGGTGGAAGGAAAGAAAGAAAGAAAAAAGAAAGGAAAGAAAGAAAGAAAAAGGAAAGAAAGAAAGAAAGAAAGAAGGATGGAAGGAAAGAAAGAAGGAAGGAAGGACGAAAATAAGGAAAGAAGGAAGGATGGAAGGAAAGAAGGAAAGGAAAAAGGAAAGAAAGAAATAAGGAAAGAAGGAAGGAAGGAAGGAAGGAAGGAAGGAAGAAAAGAGAATGATGAAATCCCAGTTCTAGAGCAGAATTGTTTTCTCCCAAAGGTGCACTCTGCTTATGCTCAGGGGAATGTTCCTAATGCTATCTCAGAGCTGGAAAGCAAGGAAGGAGAGAAAGAAGGAAGAAAGGAAAGAAAGAAAGGAAGGATGAGGAAGGATGAGGAAGGAAGGAAGGAAGGAAGGAAGGAAGGAAGGAAGGGAAGAATGAGAATGGTGAAAGCCCACTACTGGGGCAGAGCTGCTTTCTCCCAAAGATGCACTCTTCACAAGTTCAGGGACAGTCTTCTAATGCTTTCCCAGGTCAGGGCTGGAGAGAAAGAAGGCAGGCAGGAAGAAAAGAAAGAAGGAAAGGAAGGAAGATGGAAGGAAAGAAGGAAGGATGGAAGGAAAGAAAGAAAGAAAGAAAGAAAGAAAGAAAGAAAAGAGGCAGGCAGGCAGAAAGGAAGAAAATAAGGAAAGAAGGAAGGATGGAAGTAAAGAAAGAAAGAAAAAAGGAAGGCAGGCAGGAAGGAAGGAAGGAAGGAAGAAAACAAGGAAAGAAGGAAGGAAGAAAATAAGGAAAGAAGGAAGGATGGAAGAAAATAAGGAAAGAAGGAGGGATGGAAGGAAAGAAGGAAGAAAATTAGGAAAGAAGGATGGAAGAAAAGAAAGAAAGAAGAAAGGAAGAATGAAAATAAGGAAAGAAGGAAGGATGGAAGGAAAGAAAGAAAAAAGGAAGGAAGAAAGAAAAGAGAATGATGAAATCCCACTTCTGGAGCAGAGTTGTTTTCTCCCAAAGATGCACTCTGCTTATGCTCAGGGGAACATTTCTAATGCTATCTCAGGGCTGGAAAGAAAGGAAGGAGAGAAAGAAAGAAAGAAAGGATGAGGAAGGAAGGAAGAAAAAGAGAATGATAAAATCCTACTTCTGGAGCAGTTGTTTTCTTCCAAAAATGCACTCTGCGTATGCTCAGGGGAATGTTTCTAATGCTATCTCAGGGCTGGAAAGGAAGGAAGGAGAGAAAGAAGGGAGAAAGGAAAGGAAGAAAGGAGAATGGTGAAAGCCCACTACTGGACTAGAGCTGCTTTCTCCCAAAGATGCACTCTGCACAAGCTCAGGGGCAGTCTTCTAATGCTTTCCCCGGCCAGGGCTGGAGAGAAAGAAGGCAGAAAGGAAGAAAAGAAAGATGGAAAGAAGGAAGGATGGAAGGAAAAATGGAAGGAAAGAAAGAAAGCAGGAAGGAAATAAGAAAAGAAGGAAGGATGGAAGGAAAGGAAGAAAGCAGGGAGGAAGAAAAGAAATAAGGAAAGAAGGAATGAAGGATGGAGGGAAAGAAAGAAGGAAGGAAAGTAGGAAGGAAGAAAAGAAATAAGGAAAGAAGGAAGGATGGAAGGAAAGAAAAAAAAGAAGGAAGGAAGGAAGGAAGGCAGGCAGGAAGAAAAGAAAGAAGGAAAGAAAGAAAGAAGGAAGGAAAGAAGGAAGCAAAGAAAGAAAAAAAGAAGGAAGGAAGGAAGAAATAAGGAAGGAAAGAAATCCCACTTCATTGCCTCACTGCTTTCTCCCAAGGCTGGATAGAAAGAAGGAAGGAAAAAGAGAAGGAATGAAATAAAAAAGGAAGGGAAGGAAAGAAAAAAAAAAGAAGGGAGGGAGGAAAGAAAGAAGGAAGGATGGTAAGAAAGAGAGAAAGGAGGAAGGAACGGAAGAAAAAAGAAAGAAGGAAGGTAAGAAAGAAAGAAGTAAATGTGGGAAGAAAGTGAGAAGAAAAACGAAGGAATGAACTAAAAAAGGAAGGAAAAGGAAGGAAAGAAAAGAAGAAAGAAAGAAAAGGGGGAGAAGAGAAAGAGGGAAGGAAGGATAGTAGGAAAGAAAGGGAGAAAGAAAGAAGGAAAGAAAGAAAGAGGAAAAAGAAGGAATGTGGAAAGAAAGAGGGAAGGAAGAAAGAAAGAAGGAAGGATAGTAGGAAAGAAAGGGAGAAAGAAAGGAGGAAGGAAGGAAAGAAATAAAGGGGAAAAAGAAGGAATGTGGAAAGAAAGAGGGAAGGAAGAAAGAAGGATAGTAGGAAAGAAAGGGAGAAAGAAAGAAGGAAAGTAAGAAAGAGGAAAAAGAAGGAATGTGGGAAGAAAGAGGGAAGGAAGAATAGTAGGAAAGAAAGAGAGAAAGAAAGGAGGAAGGAAGGAAAGAAAGAAAAAGGAAAAAGAAGGAATGTGGAAAGAAAGAGGGAAGGAAGAAAGAAGGAAGGATAGTAGGAAAGAAAGGGAGAAAGAAAGAAGGAAAGAAAGAAAGAAAGAGGAAAAAGAAGGAATGTGGATAGAAAGAGGGAAGGAAGAATAGTAGGAAAGAAAGAGAGAAAGAAAGGAGGAAGGAAGGAAAGAAAGAGGAAAAAGAATGAATGTGGAAAGAAAGAGGGAAGGAAGAAAGAAGGAAGGATAGTAGGAAAGAAAGAGAGAAAGAAGGAAGGAAGGAAAGAAATAAAGGGGGAAAAGAAGGAATGTGGAAAGAAAGAGGGAAGGAAGAAAGAAGGAAGGATAGTAGGAAAGAAAGAAAGAAAGGAGGAAGGAAGGAAAGAAATAAAGGGGGAAAAGAAGGAATGTGGAAAGAAAGAGGGAAGGAAGAAAGAAGGAAGGATAGTAGGAAAGAAAAGGAGAAAGAAAGAAGGAAAGAAAGAAAGAGGAAAAAGAAGGAATGTGGAAAGAAAGAGGGAAGGAAGAAAGAAGGAAAGAAAGAAAGAAAGAAGGAAGGAAGGAAGAAAGAAAGAGGAAAAAGAAGGAATGTGAGAAGAAAAAAGAAGGAATGAAAGAAAAAAGGAAGGAAAGAAAAAAGAAAGGAGGGAGGAAAACCAAGGAAGGAAAAAAGAAAGAAGAGAAGAAAGACCAGTTTATGGCCTCCGGCGCCTGAGCCAAAGCCACCTTTTTCTTAAGGCCGCCCTCTGCTCATGCTCAGGGGCCCTCTTGCATCCCCCCCCCCTTCCCAGCAAAGGTCTCCTTCCCTTCCTTCCTCCCTTCCTTCCTTCTGAGGCTCTTTTTACGCAGGAGGAGAAGCGGCGCCTTTAAGAGCCGGGCGGAGGGGGGGGGTTCAGTTTGGCTCCCCCTCCCCCTCTCTTTCCCCTCCCTCCCTCCCTCCCTGCTCGGGGCCCCGCCCTCCTCCCTCCCTCCCTCCCTCCCTCCTTCGCCGCGTCCAGCCTTTGGAGAGGCCGGGCCAGAGAGGAGGGGAGGGGGGGGGCACCTGAAAGAAGCCTCTCCCGTTCCGAGACCGGGCCTCCGGGGGGGCTCTACCATGGACCCCCCGCTTGGGCATCGCTTCCTGGTCCGGATCCTCGGCCTTGTGTGAACCCCCGGTTCGGAAGCGGGGGGCAGGGCGGCTTGGCACAAAAGGTGCCCCCCAACCCAGTCCAATCCGTCCAGGGCGCACGGGAAGCGCAGCCAGCGACAGCGGGGAAGCGGCCTTTCCGCCCTTTTGGGGGGACTATTGGGGTCCCCTCGAGTGGGGACGGGCTCCCTTCTCTCCGAGGGTGCCCCCCGCCTTCCCTTGGCCCCTTCCCCCCTTGTTTTGCCCCCCAAAAGAGGAGAGGAGAGCCTGATGTTCGGAGAGAGGAAAAGGACGCAGAAGAGGAGGAAGGAGAGCCACTAGCCAAGGGGGAAGGCGAGGAAAAGATCCCTTTTCCCCGGAAATTACGACCCCCACATCTCCCCCTCCCCTTGGGACCCTTTTCGGAAGAGGAAAAGGAAGGAGAAGAGGAAGGAAACGAGGAGGAGGAGGAGGAGGAGGAAGAAGGAGAAGATGTCTTTGCGAACCGCGTTGGCCGCCGGCAATGAGCGCAATGCCGACACCGTGAGTCTTTCTCTCTTTCCATCCCTTTTTGGTGATTGTTTACTTGTTGGTTTGCTTCCAGGGAGGGGGGGCAAGGAAGCCCCCCCTCTGGGCTTCCCTTTGGGGCCGGATTGAGGCCCCATCTCCACCGCCAGCCCCCCCAAAGCCCCACCCCAAAGATGCGTAATGATGGAGCTGCTTTCTCTCTCTCTCTCTCTCTCCATCCCCACTTGGAGGAAGGAGGATGGAGTAGCTTTGTCAAAGGGGGGGGGGGGGGAGGGACAGGGGCCTCTCTCTCTCTCTCTCTCTCTCTCTGACCTTTGTCTCCCCCCCCCCCCCCAACCACCACAACAGACCCTAAAAGACATGCCAGGGACTGGTCTGAACTGGGGAAAGAAGACTCCATTTGGAGGCCCCCAATCCCTTTGGCCACCCATTCTCTTCCTCCAAAATTATATTCCTGTTTGGGAATATGAGGGAAAGGGGGCATTCTCCCCTCCCCACAACAGACCCCAAAAGGCATGCCAGGGACTGGTCTGAACTGGGGAAAGAAGGCTCCATTTGGAGGCTGCCCAATCTCTTTGGCCACCCATTCTCCTCCTCCAAAATTATATTCCTGTTATATTCCTCCAAAATTATATTCTTGTTTGGGAATATGAGGGAAAGGGGACACTCTCCCCATTCTCTCTCTCTCTCTGACCTTTCTCTCCCCCCCCCTCCCCACAACAGACCCCAAAAGACATGCCAGGGACTGGTCTGAACTGGGGAAAGAAGTCTCCATTTGGAGACTGCCCAATCCCTTTGGAAACCCATTCTCTTCCTCCAAAATTATATTCCTGTTTGGGAATATGAGGGGAAGGGGGCATTCTCCCCATTCTCTCTCTCTCTCTCTCTCTCTCTGATCTTTCTCTCCCCCTCCCCTCCCCACAACAGGCCCCAAAAGACATGTCAGGGACTGGTCTGAACTGGGGAAAGAAGGCTCCATTTGGAAGCTGCCCAATCCCTTTGGCCACTCATTCTCCTCCTCCAAAATTATCTTCCTGTTTGGGAATATGAGGGAAAGGGGGCATTCTCCCCATTCTCTCTCTCTCTGGCCTTTTTCTCCCCCTCCCCTCCCCTCCCCTCCCCACAACAGACCCCAAAAGACATGCCAGGGACTGGTCTGAACTGGGGAGAGTAGACTCCATTTGGAGGCTGCCCAATGCCTTTGGAAACTCATTCTCCTCCTTCTCCAATATTATGTTCCTGTTTGGGAATATGAGAGGGAAAGGGGGCATTCTTCCCTCCCCACAACAGACCCCAAAAGACATGCCAGGGACTGGTCTGAACTGGGGAAAGAAGGCTCCATTTGGAGGCTGCCCAATCTCTTTGGACACCCATTCTCCTCCTCCTTCTCCAAAATTATCTTCCTGTTTTGGAATATGAGGGAAAGGGGGCATTCTCCCCATTCTCTCTCTCTCTCTCTCTCTCTCTCTCTCTCTCTCTCTCTCTGACCTTTCTCTCCCCCTCCCCTCCCCACAACAGACCCTAAAAGACATGCCAGGGACTGGTCTGAACTGGGGAAAGAAGACTCCATTTGGAAGCTGCCCAATCCCTTTGGCTACCCATTCTCTTCCTCCAGATTTATATTCCTCCAAAATTATATTCCTGTTTGGGAATATGAGGTAAATGGGGCATTCTTCCCTCCCCACAACAAACCCCAAAAGACATGCCAGGGACTGGTCTGAACTGGGGAAAGAAGACTCCATTTGGAGGGTTCCCAGTCCCTTTGGAAACTCATTCTCCTCCTCCTTCTCCAATATTATATTCCTGTTTGGGAATATGAGGGCGAAATGGGGCATTCTTCCCTCCCCACAACAAACCCTAAAAGACATGCCAGGGACTGGTCTGAACTGGGGAAAGAAGACCCCAGTCCCTTTGGCCACTCATTCCCCTCCTCCTTCTCCAATATTATCTTCCTGTTTGGGAATATGAGAGGGAAAGGGGCCTCCTTCCTGCCCTTCCCCATTCATGGATTCCCTGGATCTGACCCTAAAGAGAGGCCTTGGGATGCGGCTGGAATGCCAATGGCGCTTCATGTTGTTGCCATGTTTGGAATGGGATCCAAAGGCTTTTCATGTCCCTAAACCACTTTGAGTCTCCTTGTGGAGAGATAGAGCAGGGGATAAATAAACACCATAATAATAATAATTATAATGGCATGAATGAATGAATGGAGGGGGGAATGATTTAAATGCCACAGATACCTTCCTCTTCTCTGCCTCCATCCTCAAACAACCAGAATAATAATATATAACATATTACCAATATATATACACACACACACACACACAATATGTGTGTGTGTGTATATATAATATCACTATACACAAATACAATATTTATATATATATATATATATATATATATATAATATTTTATATTATTATATATTAGATGTTATATATTATTATTATTATTATTATTATTATTATTATTATGGCTGTTTGGGGATGGAGGCAAGAGGAAAGTATCTCTGGCATTTAAATCATTCCCCCCATGCCAGCCATTATTATTATTATTATTATTAGATACACAACAAGATTAGTACACACAAACAAGATCACTATGCTGGCTTGTGTATATAATAGTAATATTATATATACACAATATACATTATATATAATATTACTATTATATAAGAGTAATATATATATGCTGTATGTGTGTGTGTGTGTATATACAAAAGCCAGCATAATGATCTTGTTTGCCGTGTACTAATCTAACATATAACATATAACTATATATATATATATATATATAAATATGCACACACACATACATACATTGTGTGTGTATATATATATGTATGTATGTGTGTATATCGTGTATATATAATATTACTATTATATACACAAGCCAGGATAGTGAGCTTGTTTGCTGTGTACTAATCTTGTTGTGTATCTAATAATAATAATAATAACAACAACAACAACAACAACGATGATGATGGCTAACATGAACTAATGGAAGGGGCATCATTTAAATGCAACTAATGCATTGATTTCCTCTCCCTCTACCCCCAAACAGCCATAATAATAATAATAATAATTTATTATTATATACTATAATATTAATATTATATACAAAAGCCAACAGAGTGATCATGTTTTCTGTTTAGTAATCTTATTGTGTCTGACAACAACAACAACAATAATAATGGCTGGCATGAACTAAAAGAGGCATCGTTTAAATCACCCCAATGCCTTGTTTTTCACTGCCTCCACCCCCAAACAGTAATAATAATAATAATAATAATAATAATAATAATATACAATATACAATATACAATATAGTATTATATACCTAAGCCAGCATAGGGATCTTGCTTGCTGTGTACTAATCTTGTTGTGTATCTAATAATAATAATAATAATAATAATAATAATAATATACAATATAGTATTATATACCTAAGCCAGCAGAGGGATCTTGCTTGCTGTGTACTAATCTTGTTGTGTATCTAATAATAATAATAATAATAATAATAATAATAATAATATACAATATAGTATTATATACCTAAGCCAGCAGAGGGATCTTGCTTGCTGTGTACTAATCTTGTTGTGTATCTAATAATAATAATAATAATAATAATAATAATAATAATATACAATATAGTATTATATACCTAAGCCAGCAGAGGGATCTTGCTTGCTGTGTACTAATCTTGTTGTGTATCTAATAATAATAATAATAATAATAATAATAATAATATACAATATAGTATTATATACCTAAGCCAGCATAGGGATCTTGCTTGCTGTGTACTAATCTTGTTGTGTATCTAATAATAATAATAATAATAATAATAATAATAATAATAATATACAATATAGTATTATATACCTAAGCCAGCAGAGGGATCTTGCTTGCTGTGTACTAATCTTGTTGTGTATCTAATAATAATAATAATAATAATAATAATAATAATAATAATAATAATGGCTGGCATGAACTAATGGAAAGGGCATCATTTAAATGCAACCAATGCATTGATTTTTTCTCCCTCTACTCCCAAACAGCCATAATAATAATAATAATAATAATATACGAAATCCAGCATATAGATCTCGTTTGCTGTGAAATACTGTGCTTTTGTACCAGTAAAACGATAATAAATACAATACAATATAATATTATATACAAAAGCCAGCATAGGGATCTTGTTTGCTGTGTACTAATCTTGTTGTGTATCTAATAATAATAATAATAATAATAATAATAATAATAATAATAATAATAATATACAATATTATATTATATACAAAAGCCAGCAAAGGGATCTTGTACTAATCTTGTTGTGTATCTAATAATAATAATAATAATAATAATAATAATAATAATAATAATAATGGCTGGCATGAACTAATGGAAAGGGCATCATTTAAATTTTATTTATTTCAAATATTTCCACCAATGCCTTGCTTTTCTCTCCCTCCATCCCCAAACAGCCATGATAATAATAATAATAATAATAATATACAATATAATATTATATACAAAAGCCAGCAAAGGGATCTTGTTTGCTGTGTACTAATCTTGTAGTGTATCGAATAATAATAATAATAATAATGGCTGGCCTGAACTCAAGGGGACGTCATTTAAATGCCACCGATGCCTTGCTTTTCCTTGCTTCCATCCCCAAACAGTCATAATAATGATGATGATGATGATGACTGGCATGAACTAGAAATGGGGGGGGGGGGCATGATTTCAATGCCTCCGGTGCCTTTCTTTCCTCTGCCTCCATCTCCAAACAGTAATATATATATATACACACACACACACATACACACACACATACATACATACATACATACACATACACACATACACACACACATATACACACACACACACACATACATACATACACATTTTCATATACATATACATATATACATACACCCGTTTGGAAAAGGAAAGGATCCCCATTGGTCTAGAGAAGGGGCCTCTTGCATCCTTTCTCTCTCCCCTATTTATTTCAGCCTTCGATGCGGCTGAAATGGCCGGCGTGAGCTGGAGGGGGACATCCTTTAAATGCCACCAAACCCCTTGCATTTCCCTATATTGCATTATACATATTCCTTTTGGAAAGGAGAGCCATTGATGCAGGGAAGGAAGGGCCCTCCCTTGCATCCTTCCTCTCTTCCCGCGAAAGTGACCCTCAAAAGAGGCCTTGGGTTGCGGCTGAAATGCCAATAGCTGTCACGAAGACAGTACGTTATTATATTATATTTCGTTTGGAAAGGAGAGACATTGATATAAGGAAGCAAGCAAGGAAGGAAGGGCCCTCCCTTTGCATCCTTTCTGTCTTACCTCGAAAGTGACCCTAAAAAGAAGGCTTTGGGTGCAGCTGAAATGCTAATGGCTGACATATATATATATATAATTATATTATTATTATTATTATTATATATTAATATATTATATTGGGAGATTATATTATATTATATTGGGATGTTATATTATATTCTATTGGGAGATTATATTATATTATATTGGGAGATTATATTATATTACATTGGGAGTCCTCGGTGGCACAGTGGGTTAAACCGCTGAGCTGCTGACCAAAAGGCTGCAGGTTCGAATCCAGGGAGCAGCGTGAGATTATTATTATTATATATTAATATAATATATTATATTATATTGGGAGATTATATTATATTATATTATATTATATTGGGAGCCCTCGGTGGCACAGTGGGTTAAACCGCTGAGCTGCTGACCAAAAGGCTGCAGGTTCGAATCCAGGGAGCAGCGTGAGATTATTATTATTATATATTAATATAATATATTATATTATATTGGGAGATTATATTATATTATATTATATTATATTATATTATATTATATTATATTGGGAGCCCTCGGTGGCACAGTGGGTTAAACCGCTGAGCTGCTGACCAAAAGGCTGCAGGTTTGAATCCGGGGAGCAGCGTGAGCTTCCGCTGTCAGCCCCAGCTTCTGCCAACCTAGCAGTTCAAAAACATGCAAATGTGAGTAGAGCAATAGGTACCGCTCCGGTGGGAAGGTAACACGACTCCATGTGGTCATGTCAGTGACCACATGACCTTGGAGGTGTCTACAGACAACACTGGCTCTTCCGCTTAGAAATGGAGACTGGGCTTAATGTCCAGAGAAAACCTTTACCTATTATATCATATTATATTTTTTTTTTTAAAGGAGGGATATTGATATAAGGAAGGAAGGGCCACTTGCATCCTTCCCCCAAAAGTGACCCTAAAACGAGGCCTTTGGATGCAACTGAAATGCCAATGGCTGACATGAAGACATTTATATTATTATTATATATTATTATATTATATTATATTCCTTTTGGAAAAGAGAGGCATTGATGTAAGGAAGGAAGGGCCACTTGCATTCTTTCTGTCTTCCTCCAAACATGACCCTATTATATTATGGATGCGGAGGAAATGCCAATGGCTGGCACAAAGACATTATTATATTATATTATAGTATAGTATAGTATAATATAGTATAGTATATTCCTTTTGGAAAGGAGAGACATTGATATAAGGAAGGAAGGACCACTTGCATCCCTTTTCTCTTCCCCCAAAAGTGACCCTAAAAGGAGGCCTTTGAATGCAACTGAAATGCCAATGGATGGCATGAAGACATATTATTATTATTATTATTATTATTATTATTATTATTATTATATTCCTTTTGGAAAGGAGGGACATTGATAGAAGGAAGGCAGGGCCACTTGCATCCTTTCTTATCTCTCGAAACTGACCCTTAAAAAAGGCCTTTGGATGCAGCTGACATGCCAATGACTGACATGAAGACATTTATATTATATTATATTATATTATATTATATTATATTATATTATATTCCTTTGGGAAAGGAGAGACATTGATATATGGAAGGAAAGGCCACTTGCATCCTTTCTCTCTTCCTTTGAAAGTGACTCTAAAAAGAGGCCTCTGGATGCAGCTGAAATGCCAATGGCTGACACAAAGATATGATTATATTATTATTATATTATATTTATTAATTTATTATATTATATTCTATTCCTTTTGGAAAAGAGGGACATTGATATAAGGAAGGAAGGGCCACTTGAATCCCTTTTCTCTTCCCCCAAAAGTGACCCTAAAAGGAGGCCTTTGAATGCAACTGAAATGCCAATGGATGGCATGAAGACATTATATTATTATTATTATAAAATATTATTATATTATATTCCTTTTGGAAAGGAGGGACATTGATATAAGGAAGGAAGGGCCACTTGCATCCTTTCTCTCTTCCCTCGAAAGTGACCCTAAAGGAAACCTTTGGATGAGGATGTAATGCCAATGGCTTGCACAAACACATTATATTATTATAATATTATCATATTATAATATAATATTATCATATTATATCATATTATAATAATATCATATTATATTCCTATTGGAAAGGAGGGACACTGATATAAGGAAGGAAGGACCACTTGCATCCTTTCTCTCTTCCCCCAAAAGTGACCCTAAAAAGAGGCCTTTGGATGCAACTGAGATGCCAATGGCCGGCACCAAGTGGAAGGGGACCTCCTTTAAATCCCACCAAACCCTTAGCTTTTCTCTTTCTCTGTCCTATTATGTTATCATATTATATTATATTCCTTTTGGGAAAGAGGGACGTTGATATAAGGAAGACAGGGCCACTTGCATCCTTTCTCTCTTCCCTCAAAAGTGACCCATAAAAGAGGCCTTTGGACACGGATGACATCCCAATGGCTGGCACAAGTTGGAAGGGCACCTCATTTAAATCTCATTTCTAGCTTTTCTCTTTATTCTATTCTATTCTATTATTATATTCCTTTTGGAAAGGGAGGACATTGATATAAGAAAGGAAGGGCCACTTGCATCCTTGCTCTCTTCCCCCAAAAGTGACCCTAAAAGGAGGCCTTTGGATGCGGATGACATGCCAATGGCTGGCACAAATTGGAAGGGGACCTCATTTAAATGCCACCAAACTCCTAGCTTTTCTCTTTCTCTATTCTATTCTAATATTATATTCCTTTTGGGAAGGAGGGGCCACTTGCATCCTTTCTCTCTTCCCCCAAAAGTGACCATAAAAAGAGGCCTTTGGATGTGGATGACATGCCAATGGTTGGCACCAAGTGGAAGGGGACCTCATTTAAATGCCACCAAACGCTTAGCTTTTCTCTTTCTCAATTCTGTACTATTATAATATAATACTATATTCCTTTTGGGAAGGAGGGACGTTGATATAAGGAAGAAAGAGCCACTTGCATCCTTTCTCTCTTCCCCCAAAAGTGACCCTAAAGAGATGCCTTTGGATGGAGATGACGTGCCAATGGCTGGCACAGATTGGAAGGGGACCTCATTTAAATGCCACCAAACTCTTAGCTTTTCTCTTTCTCTGTTCTGTACTATTATAATATAATATAATATTCCTTTTGGAAAGGAGGGATACTGATATAAGGAAGGAAGGGCCACTTGCATCCTTTTTCTCTTTTCCCAAAAGTGACCCTAAAAGAGGCCTTTGGATGCAACTGAAATGCCAATGGATGGCATGAAGACATTGTTATTATTATTATTATATTCCTTTTGGAAATGAGAGAGATTAATATAAGGAAGGAAGGGCCACTTGCATCCTTTCTGTCTTCCCTTGAAAGTGACCCTAAAAGAGGCTTTTGGATGCGGATGAAATGCCAATGGCTGGCACAGACATTATTATATTATATTATATTATATTATATTATATTATATTATATTATATTATATGATATTATATTATATTATATCCTTTTTGGAAAGGAGGGACATTGATATAAGGAAGGAAGGGCCACTTGCACCCTTTCTCTCTTCCCCCAAAAGTGATCCTAAAAGGAGGTCGTTGGATGCATATGACATGCCCATGGCTTGCACAAACACATTATATTATAATATAATAATAATATAATATACTAATATCATATAATAATATCATAATATATTATATTCCTTTTGGAAAGGAGGGACACTGATATAAGGAAGAAAGAGCCACTTGCATCCTTTCTCTCTTCCCCCAAAAGTGACCCTAAAAAGAGGACTTTGGATGCGGATGACATGTCAATGGCTTGCACAAACATATATTATTATAATATAGTAATATAATATAATAATATTATACTATTTTAATATAATATTATAATATAATATCCTATCATATAATATTCCTTTTGGAAAGGAGGGACAGTGATATAAGGAAGGAAAGGCCACTTGCATCCTTTCTCTCTTCCCCTGAAAGCAACCCTAAAGAGATGCCTTTGGATGGAGATGACATGCCAATGGCTTGCACAAACATATTATATTATAATATAATATTATGATGTCATATCATATTATATTCCTTTTGGAAAGGAGGGACGCTGATATAAGGAAGGAAAGGCCATTTGCATCCTTTCTCTCTTCTCCTGAAAGTGACCCCAAAAAGAGGCCTTTGGAAACAGATGACATGCCAATGGCTGGCACAAATTGGAAGGGGACCTCATTTAAATGCCACCAAACCCCTAGCTTTTCTCTTTCTCTATTCTGTTCTATTATAATATTATATTATATTCCTTTTGGAAAGGAGGGACGCTGATATAAGGAAGGAAAGGCCACTTGCATCCTTTCTCTCTTCCCCCAAAAGTGACCCTCAAAAGAGGCCTTTGGATGCAGATGACATGCCAATGGCTGGCACAGATTGGAAGGGGTCCTCATTTAAGTGCCACCAATTTCTAGCTTTTCTCTTTCTCTATTCTGTTCTATTATAATATTATATTATATTCCTTTTGGGAAGGAGGGACGTTGATACAAGGAAGGAAAGGCCACTTGCATCCTTTCTCTCTTCCCCCAAAAGTGACCCTTAAAAAGCGGCCTTTGGATGCGGCTGAAAATGCCAATGTTTGGCACAAACTGGAGAGAAAACACAATTTGGATGCTACCGTTGCCTTGCTTCCCTTTCCCTTTGTACCTCATCCAAGATAGGAAAGAGGGATATAAATATGGTAATAATAATCATAAAAGATAAGAAAGAGGGGTATAAATATCACAATCCTATTCCGTGTCCCTCCAAACCCTTTGGTTACATGAGAAAGGCTCGACGCATGGCTACCGGTGGCACGGTGCCAGTCCCCAAAATGCCCCGTTTAGAACCGGAATCGAGCAATATTGGAGCAAAAGGAAAAGAGAATGGTTGGAGATGGGTGAATGGATGGGTGCCCTCTCCCCATTGTATCTCTCTCTCTCTCTCCCCCACCCCCCAATTTCCTTCTGGGTGGAGCCATAGGGAGGTGGGCAGGATGCCAAGGCTGTGCAGCAAGGCAAAGAGGCATGCCTTTCCCCTCTTGGTATTGCTTTTGGCGCATCCCGAGGGGAAAGGGGCCAATTTAGGGTCAGCCAGGTGAAAACGAGGGCACAGAGACTGACCCCCTCCCCAAAAGGGTCTGTTGTTGCCTTTTTGCAACGCCCAAGGCCTTTGGTGTTGCCACCATCCAGGATCGGAGGGCAATAATGTGCTCCAAAGGAGGGTTTAAGGGGGAAGTCTTGTGTGCACGATGGATGGAGCCAGGCTGCAGCTCGCCTTCCATATTGATGGGGTTCCATGATTAGTATTAGTGGATTATTAATTGGGTTCCCCTTCATCCAGAAGGCGACAGGCTCCACAATGATCTGAGCGAGGGACACCTTTGCCAAGGTGCACAACCACAACAGGATCAGATCTCAATGGCCTAGCTGTGTGTCTATGAAGCATCAGTCTTGATTCAGTGTTTGGACTTGGATCGCATCCCTCCATCCTATCTCATGATTCGTTCCAGGCACAAAATGATTGAAAATATGGTATTATAGAATGGCCTGTGTGTCTATGGGAAATCAATGGATTTAGTGTTTAGGTCTTGACAGCATGATAGCTCATGATGTGCACCCAAATGCTCAAAACATCCCAAATGCTCCTGGTCTCAGCATTTCTAATAAGGGAGACTCAGCCTAATATATATGATGGTGGTGATGATGATTATCATTATGATTATCTATTATTATTATTATTATTATTATTATTATTATTATTATTATTATAGGGGTGTTTTGGAGTATGAATGCTCAGTTTCCAAATGGGCACAATACTTCAAAATGCTTCTGGTCTCAGGATTTCTAGTAAGGGAGACTCAACCCAGTATTATTATTACAAATATGATTGTCATTATTATTGTTATTATAGTTATTATCGTCATTATTATTACTTTTTAAGGGGTGTTTTGGGGCATGAATGCTCAGTTTCCCAATGGGCACACTACTCCAAAATCCAAAATGCTTCTTGTCTCAGCATTTCTCGTAAGGGAGACTCAACCCAGTATTATTATTACAATGATGATGATGATGATGATGATGATTATTATTATTACTTTTTCTAGGGGTGTTTTTGGTTATTATTACTCAGTGTCCAAATGGGCACAATGCTCCAAAATGCTTCTGGTTTCAGTATTTCTAACCAAGGAGACTCAATCCAGTATTATTATCATCATGAGGATTATTATTATTATTATTATTATTATTATTATTATTATTATTATTGGGTTGTTTTGGGGAATGAGTGCTCAGTGTCCAAATGGGCACAATACACAAAAATGCTTCTGGTCTCAGTATTTCTAATCAGGGAGACTCAACCCAGTACTACTACTACTACTACTATTATTATTATTATTATTATTATTATTATTATTATTCTAGGGGTGTTTTGGGGAATAAGTGCTTGGTTTCCAAATGGGCACAATACACCAAAATGCTTCTGGCCTCAGTATTTCTTATCAGGGAGACTTGTTGTTGTTGTCATTATCATTACTTTAATTTCTTTTTCTATGGGTGTTTTGTGTTATTATTACTCAGTGTCCAAATGGGCACAATGCTCCAAAATGCTTCCGGTCTCACATTTCTAATAAGGGAACCTCAACCCAGTATTATTATTATTATTATTATTATTATTATTATTATTATTATTATAGGGATGTTTGGGGCTATTATTGCTCAGTGTCCAAATGGGCACAATACTCCAAAATCCAAAATGCTTTTGGTCTTAGTATTTCTAATAAGGGAGATACAACCTATTATTATTATTATCATCATCATTTATTATTATTACTTTTGCTAGGTATTGTTTTGGGGTATGAATGCTCTGTGTCCAAATGGGCACAATACTCCAAAATGCTTCTGGTTTCAGCATTTCTAATAAGGGAGCCTCAACCCAGTATTATTATTATTGATTATTATTATAGTCATCATCATCATATTATCATTCATTATTATTTCTTTTGCTAGATCTTGTTTTGGGGTATGTATGCTCAGTATCCAAATGGGCACAATGCACCAAAAGTATTATCATTATTATTATTATTATTATTATTATTATTATTATTATTATTATTATTATTATTATTATAGGGATGTTTGGGGCTATTATTGCTCAGTGTCCAAATGGGCACAATACTCCAAAATCCAAAATGCTTTTGGTCTTAGCATTTCTAATAAGAGAGATACAACCTATGATTATCATCATCATCATCATTTATTATTATTTCTTTTGCTAGGTGTTGTTTTGGGGTATGAATGCTCAGTATCCAAATGGGCACAATGCACCAAAATGCTTCTGGTCTCAGCATTTCTAACAAGGGAGACTCAACCCAGTATTACTAGTATCATCATAATCATTATTATCATTATTATTACTGTTATTATTATTACTTTTTCTAGGGGTGTTTTGGGTTATTATTACTCAGTGTCCAAATGGGCACAATGCTCCAAAATGCAAAATGCTTCCGGTCTTAGCATTTCTAATAAGGGAGATTCAACCCATCATCATCATCATCATCAACAAGCCCTATGAGGAGCGGCTTAGGGAACTGGGCATGTTTAGCCTGAAGAAGAGAAGGCTGAGAGGAGATATGACAGCCATGTATAAATATGTGAGAGGAAGCCACAGGGAGGAGGAGGGAGCAAGCTTGTTTTCTGCTTCCTTGGAGACTAGGACGCAAGGGAACAATGGCTTCAAACTACAAGAGAGGAGATTCCATCTGAACATTAGGAAGAACTTCCTGACTGTGAGAGCCGTTCAGCAGTGGAACTCTGCCCCGGAGTGTGGTGGAGGCTCCTTCTTTGGAAGCTTTTAAGCAGAGGCTGGATGGCCATCTGTCAGGGGTGCTTTGAATGCAATATTCCTGCTTCTTGGCAGAATGGGGTTGGACTGGATGGCCCATGAGGTCTCTTCCAACTCTTTGATTCTATGATTCTATCATCATCATCATCATTATTATAGGGATGTTTGGTCCCAGCATTTCTAACAAGGGAGACTCAACCCATTATTATTGTTGTTGTCATTACCATTACTTTAATTTCTTTTTCTAGGGGTGTATTTGGCTATTATTGCTCAGTTTCCTAATGGGCCCAGTACTCCAAAATCTAAAATTCTTCTGGTCTCAGCATTTCTAATAAGGGAGACTCAACCCATGATGATGATGATGATTATTATTATTATTATTATTTCTTTTTCTAGGAGTCTTTTGGGCTATTATTGCTCAGTTTCCCAATGGGCACAAGAAATATTTCCCAAACCAACTGTGTCCATATTACAATTAGCCTCTGTTTTGCGAGATGGTGAAGTGTCCATCACATGGCTATTGGTGGCAACAGCCCCCCAAGGCAGGCTGGGGGATTCTGGGAGATGTAGTCCAATAAAGCCAACCTTTCCAAGCTCAGAATCAGGCATTGTAGAATGTGGCAAACTGGAAGCGAAATACTGTATCTTCAGCAACAGTTACATGCTTTCTATTTGTTTAGGAAGACATTCTTTGTGGATACAAATGTCGGTTCTGGTTCAAGGGGATTACTGTTAAACAAATACATTGAGGTGCTAGTCCTCATGAGAGTGCATTTAAGCTTTTCTAGATTGCATCAGCAGGAATCTAGTGTTTAGAAAGAGGAAAGGCATAGTCCCATTCTATTCCGCTTTGGTCAGGCCTAGTTTTCTAAATCCCCTTCTCTAGATGTTTTGAAGCAGAGACTGGATGATCATCTGTTGGGAGGGATCGGATGGTGTCTTAATGGCAGAAGGGGGTTGGACTGGATGACCTTTGGGATTCCTTTCCAACTCTCTGAATATAAATAACTAACCGTCCCCTGCCATGCGTTGCTGTGGCCCACGTGGGGGTTCTGTGTGGGAGGCTTGCCCCAATTCTATTGCGGGCGGGGTTCGGAATGCTCTCTAATTGTAGGTGAACTATAAATCCCAGGAACTACAACTCCCAAATGTCAAGATTCTATTTTCCCCAAACTCCACCAGTGTTTACATTTGGGCATATTGAGTATTCATGTAGAATTTGGTCCAGATCTATCATTGTTTGAGTCCACAGTGATCTCTGGATGTAGGTGAACTACAACTCCAAAACCAAAGGACACTGCCCACCAAACCTTTCCAGTATTTTATGTCGGTCATGGGTGAACTGTGTGCCAAGTCTGGTTCATTTCCATCATTGGTGGGGTTCAGAATGCTCTCTAATTGTAGGTGAACTATAAATCCCAGCAACTACAACTCCCAAATGTCAAGATTCTATTTTCCCCAAACTCCACCAGTATTCACATTTGAGCATATTGAGTTTTCGTGTAGAGTTTGATCCAGATCCATCATTGTTTGAGTCCACAGTGATCTCTGGATGTAGGTGAACTACAACTCCAAAACCCTTCCAGTGTTTTCTGTTGCTCATGGGAGAACTGTGTGTCAAGTTTGGTTCAATTCCATCATTGGTGGGGTTCAGAATGCTCTTTGATTGTAGGTGAACTATAAATCCCAGCAACTACAACTCCCAAATGACAAAATCCTTTTTTTTAGTGAAGGACATCCATTGGGTTGTTAAGTGTCTTGTGTCCAAATTTGGTGTCAATTCGTCCAGTGGTTTTTGAGTTCTGTTAATCCCACAAACGAACATTACACTTTTTATTTATATAGGTAATAATAATAATAATAATAATAATAATAATAATAATAGATAATAATTAGTTCAAAGGGGGTTGGACTAGATGGCCTTTTGGGGTCTCTTCTAACTCTACCATCCTATGGAAATCTTCAAGCAGAGGTTGGATGGCTATCTGTTGGGAGGGATCAAATGGTGTCTTCTTTCATGTCAGAAGGGAATGGTCTGGATGACTTTTGGGATTCCCTTCCAACTCTGTGAATAATAATAATAATAATAATAATAATAATAATAATAATAATAATTGATAATAATTGATAATTGATAATAATTAATATCAATATGGTAGTAATTCTATCTTCCTGCCTGGCCGAAGGGTGTTGAACTGGATGGTCTTTAGGGGTCTCTTCCAACTCTAGCATTCTATGGAAATCTTCAAGCAGAGGCTGGATGGCCATCTGTTGGGATGGATCAGATGGTGTCTTCCTTTATGGCAGAAGGGAATGGTCTGGATGACCTTTGGGATTCCCTTCCAACTCTGAATATAAATAATAATAATAATAGATAATAATTGATCATCGATAATAATGAATACGAATATAGTAGTCATTCTGTCTTCCTGCCCGGCCAAAGGGGGTTGGACTAGATGGCCTTTGGAGGTCTCTTCCAACTCTAGCATTCTATGGAAATCTTCAAGCAGAGGCTGGATGGCCATCTGTTGGGAGGGATCAGATGGTGTCTTCCTTTATGGCAGAAAGGGGTTGGACTGGATGACCTTTGGGATTCCCTTCCAACTCTGTGAGTATAAATAATAATAATAATAATAATAATAATAATAATAATAGGGCAGTCAAAGTGTGTCTGTAGGATCTATATAACAATATTAAATAACCACTCATAAGCCGTTTTTGCTTTGAAATGGATATATTCCATTTCATGCTAATAATAATAGTAATAGTAATAATAGTAGTAGTAGTAGTAGTAATAATAATAATAATAGGGCAGTCAAAGTGTGTCATACTGTAGGATCTATATGACAATATTAAATAACCACTCAAATAGTGTCTTCCTTTATGGCAGAAGGGGATGGTCTGGATGGTCTTTGGGGTCCCTTCCAACTCTAGCATCCTATGGAAATGTTCAAACAGAGGCTGGATGGCCATCTGTTGGGAGGGATCAAGTGGTGTCTTTCTTTATGTCAGAAGGGGATGGTCTGGATGGCCTTTGAGGTTCTCTTCCAACTCTAGCATCCTATGGAAATGTTCAAACAGTGGCTAGATGTCCATCTGTTGGGAGGGATCAAATGGTGTCTTCCTTTATGGAAGAAGGGAATGGTCTGGATGGCCTTTGGGGGTCTCTTCCAACTCTGGCATCCTATGGAAATCTTCAAGCAGAGGCAGGATGGCCATCTGTTGGAAGGGATCAAATGGTGTCTTCCTTTATGGAAGAAGGGGATGTTCTGTATGGCCTTTGGGATTCTCTTCCAACTCTAGCATCCTATGGAAATGTTCAAACAGTGGCTAGATGTCCATCTGTTGGGAGGGATCGAATGGTGTCTTCCTTTATGGCAGAAGGGAGTGTTCTGGATGGCCTTTGGGGGTCTCTTCCAACTCTAGCATCCTATGGAAATGTTCAAACAGTGGCTAGATGTCCATCTGTTGGGAGGGATCGAATGGTGTCTTCCTTTATGGAAGAAGGGGATGTTCTGGATGACGTTTGAGGTCCTTTCCAACTCTAGCATCCTATGCTTTCAGCATGGCATTCACCCCAGCAGGTGAGACTTGTTGTTTCCAGTCTAACCAGCATAAACCCACGCTCCGGCTGTTGGCGTTGCCCATTTCCAGATCAGGGGCCCAACCCATTGTTGTTGTTGTTGTTGTTGTTTCTGGGGCTGTTGTCAACTGTTGTCACGGAATGACACGTCTTCTTTGGGAGTGGTTTTGTGTTTCCAACCACAGCATTGGTTCCCATGGAAGTGAGGCCTCAATGCCAGGCGCAAAGTTGTGTTGAGAGGGTGCCTCTGAGCATAGAATGAGCACTGTCAGTTCTCAATACTTTTTAGAACTACAAGTCCCAGGACTTCTGTCATATAGAGCCATTGCAGTTCAAAGGGTTTCAACACCTTGGAAAAACGACAACCCGGGTCTCCCATCACGTGGAGAACTACATCTCCCAAGACTCCCTAGCACGGAGCCATGGCACTTCGAGGGATCTCAAGACCTTATAGAACTACATTTCCTATCACATGGAGACTGGGAATTTCAGAGGGCTTGGAGATATCATAGAACTACAACTCCCAGGTCTTAATCATATGGAGCAAGGACATTTCAAGTGATCTCAAGTCCTTATTAGAACTTCAACTTCCATCACATGGAGCCTGGGCAGTTCAGAGGGTTTAGAGACCTAAAAGATCTACAACTCCCAGGACTCCATCCCATGGAGCAAGGACATTTCAAGGGATTTCAAGACCTTATAGAACTACGACTCCCAGGACTCAATGACACGGAGCCAGGGCATTTCAAGGGAAATCAAGACCTTATAGAACTACATCTCCCAGGACTCATGTCATATGGAGAACTATAACTCCCAAGACTCCATAGCACAGAGCCATGGAAGTTCAAGGGATCTCAAGACCTTATAGAACTACATCTCCTTGGACTCCTGCCACATGGAGAACTACAAATCTCAAGTCTCCGTAGAATGGAACCATGCCACTTCAAGAGACCGCAAGACCTTATGGAACTACATCTCCCAGGACTCCTGTTACATGGAGAACTACAACTCCCAAGACTCCATAGAATGGAGCCATGCCACTTCAAGAGACCTCAAGACCCTGTATAACTACAACTCCCAGGTCCCCATCCCATTGAGCAAGGGCAGTTCAAGGGATCTTAAGACCTTATGGAACTACAACTCCCAAAACTGTTGCATGGAGGGCTATGAGACCTTGTAGAACTGCATCTCCTAGGACTCCTGTCACACGGAGAACTATAACTCCCAAAACTCCATAGCACGTAGCCATTCCACTTTGAGAGACCTCAAGATGCTGTAGAACTACAACTTCCAGGACCCCATCCCATGGAGCAAGGGCAGTTCAAGGGATCTTAAGACTTTGTGGAACTACAACTCCCTGGACTCCGTCACATGGTGTAAGGGCTGTTCAAGGGATCTCAAGACCTTATAGAACTTCATCTCCCAGGGCTCCTGTCACATGGAGAACTATAACTCCCAAGACTCCATAGCACGTAGCCATGCCACTTTGAGAGACCTCCATCCCATGGAGCAAGGGCAGTTCAAGGGATCTTAAGACCTTGTGGAACTACAACTCCCAGAACTGTTGCATGGAGGGCTATGAGACCTTGTAGAACTGCATCTCCCAGGGCTCCTGTCACATGGAGAACTATAACTCCCAAGACTCCATAGCACGTAGCCATGCCACTTTGAGAGACTTCCACCCCATGGAGCAAGGGCAGTTCAAGGGATCTTAAGACCTTATGGAACTACAACTCCCAAAACTGTTGCATGGAGGGCTATGAGACCTTGTAGAACTTCATCTCCCAGGGCTCCTGTCACATGGAGAACTATAACTCCCAAGACTCCATAGCACGTAGCCATGCCACTTTGAGAGACTTCCACCCCATGGAGCAAGGGCAATTCAAGGGATCTTAAGACCTTGTGGAACTACAACTCCCAGAACTCTGTTGCATGGAGGGCTATGAGACCTTGTAGAACTGCATCTCCCAGGTCTCCAAGCTGCTTTCATTCTACGGAAGGTAACCGATCCGCACACCTGTGTGCGCAACACCTCCCTGGAGCACAAAGAGGCCTTGTTTGGGCGTGTGGCGTCCCTCCCGCGTCTTCTTACCGAGTGACTGGCCCGCTTGACCGGTTTCCCTTGAAATGGGAGCCGATGCTTTTTTGGGGTGGAAAGCGGCCAGTTGCGACATCATGTCTACGTCATCCAGCATGACTCTATAGCAGACACGGGCCAACTTTGGCCCTCCAGGGGTTTTGGACTTCAACTCCCATAATTCCTAACCTCCAGGCAACAACAGCCAGGCTACCACTATGTAGATACCCTCACTGATTGACTTTGCAAACTTCCTAGCTACTCAATGCTATTCTCAGATGCAGGCGAAATGTCAGGAGAGAATGCTACTAGAACATATTGGACAGGCAGCCTGGAACACACACAGCAACCCATTTCCTAGCTCCTCCAACACTCTTGTGTCAGAGAGCCTTCATTTCAATAGGGTTTTCCAGTTTTCCATGGATGGGTTTCTCTATGTCTGGGAAAGTATGCATGTTCTAGATCAGACATAGGCAAACTTGGGTCCTTCTGTGTGTTTTGGACTCCAACTCCCACCATTCTTAACAGCCTCAGCCCCCTTCCTTTCCCCCCTCAGCCGCTTAAAGAAGGGGCCTGAGGCTGTTAGGAATGGTGGGAGTTGGAATCCAAAACACCTGGAGGACCTAAGTTTGCCCATGCCTGTTGTAGGTCCCCCAATGCGACCCTATGGCCTGTTCTAGGTCCTCACATGCAAAAAGGAAAGGAAAAGGAAGGGACCTGAGGCTGTTAGGAATGGTGGGAGTTGGAGTCCAAAACACCCAGAGGACCCAAGTTTGCCCAATCCTGTTCTAGGTCCTCCAATGTGACCTTATGGCCTGTTCTAGGTCCTCCAATGCGAAAAGGAAAGGAAAAGGAAGGGGCCTGAGGCTGTTAGGAATGGTGGGAGTTGGAATCCAAAACACCCAGAGGACCTAAGTTTGCCCATGCCTGTTCTAGGTCCCCCAATGCGACCCTATGGCCTGTTCTAGGTCCTCTGATGCGACGAGGAAAAAGAAGGGACCTGAGGCTGTTAGGAATGTTGGGAGTTGGAGTCCAAAACACCCAGAGGACCTAAGTTTGCCCGTGCCCGTTCTAGGTCCCCCAAGGCAACCCTATGGCCTGTTCTAGGTCCTCCAATGCAAAAAGAAAAAGAAGGGGCCTGAGGCTGTTAGGAATGGTGGGAGTTGGAGTCCAAAACACCCAGAGGGCCCATGCCTGTTCTAGGTCCTCCAATGTGACCCTATGGCCTGTTCTAGGTTCCACAATGCAAAAAGGAAAGTAAAAGGAAGGGGCCTGAGGCTGTTAGGAATGGAGGGAGTTGGAGTACAAAACACCCAGAGGACCCAAGTTTGCCCGTGCCTGTACTAGGTCCTCCAATGCGACCCTATGGCCTGTTCTAGGTTCTCCAATGCAAAAAGGAAAGGAAAAGGAGGCTTTTAGGAATGGTGGGAGTTGGAGTCCAAAACACCCAGAGGACCCAAGTTTGCCCATGCCTGTTCTATGTCCTCCAATGCTACCCGATGGCATTTTTGTGCAGGATGTCCTTCGTTTCAATCGGGTTCACGGCTTTGTGTCATTTGGGGATGCATCCTCCCTGGAATACGCCGTTCGCCCTTAGAAGGGACCCTAGGAAACCTTTCGTTCAAAAGATTTTTCCTTTGCATTTAGGAGGAAAAGGGTTGTCTTGGCAAAATCCCGAAATAGAGAGCGGGGATTATTTCTGTCTCCAAAGCGGGTCGGAACATCGCAAACTGCTATTCGGAGTCAGCCAGGAATGTGGGAGTCGAACCAGGATGTTCCAACTGCTTCCATTCATTCATTCATCCTCCGGGTCAAACCTTTTCCCAATTGCAAAACTTAATAACAGGGTTGCCCCCCCACTTTTTTTATTTTGCATTAGGAAATGGAAAATAATAAAGGTGATGTTCGTGAAGTGTGGAGTGAAATGCCACATGTGCCTAGAATTGGCTTGCAAATCCATTTTCCTCCCTAATTCCGGCGTGTTTTTTGGGGAAGCGTTGGCTTTTCTTGATGCATTTCCATTTCCACTTTGCAGCGGATATTTTTATCACTTTTGGGGGCTGAAAAAAAGGAAATCCAGGTTTCCATCAAAGGGGGCAAAAAGGATCTGTATGGGTATGCAAAGTCAATCAGTAAGGGTATCTGCATACAGGTAGAAAGTGGAGTGTTTATATACCAGCTGAATAAATTCCAGGGTGGGAGAAAAAACCCATGTCTGTATGAAGCACGTGTGGATGTTGCATTTAGCTAGCTTGAGTAGCCATGGAGTTGCAAAGTCAATCAGTGAGGGTGTCTTCATACAGGTAACAAGTGGAGTGTTTATATACCTGCTGAATAATGTCCAGGGTGGAGAAAGAACCCTTGTCTGTTTAAAACAAGTGTGAATGGTTTAATTAGCAAGCTTGAATTAGCATTTAATAGCTATGAAGTTGCAAAGTCAATCAGTGAGGGTATCTGCATACAGGTAGCAAGTGGAGTGTTTATATATGTGTGGAATAATGTCCAGGGTGGAGAAAGAACCCTTCTCTGTTTCCAGCAAGTGTAGATGTTGCATTTAGCAAGCTTGAGTAGCCATGAGTTGCAAAGTAAATCAGTGAGGGCATCTGCATACAGGTAGCAAGTGGAATGTTTATATACCTGCAGAATAATGTCCAAGGTGGAGAAAGAACCCTTGTCTGTTTCAAGCAAGTGTGGATGTTGCATTTAGCGAGCTTGAGTAGCCATGGAGTTGCAAAGTCAATCAGTGAGGGTATCTGCAAACAAGTAGCAAGTGGAGTGTTTATATACCAGCTGAATAATGTCCAGGGTGGAGAAAGAACCCTTGTCTGTTTAAAACAAGTGTGAATGGTTTAATTAGCAAGCTTGAATTAGCATTTAATAGCTATGAAGTTGCAAAATCAATCAGTGAGGGTATCTGCATAGAGGTAGTCTGGCTGTTGCAGCCTGGAGGCACCCTCTGTTTGAGAGATGTTACCTGCCACATGTTTATACACTGTGGAATAATGTCCAGGGTGGGAGAAAGAACCCTTGTCTGTTTCCAGCAAGTGTAGATGTTGCATTTAGCAAGCTTGAGTGGCCATGGAGTTGCAAAGTAAATCAGTGAGGGCATCTGCATACAGGTAGCAAGTGGAATGTTTATATACCTGCAGAATAATGTCCAAGGTGGAGAAAGAACCCTTGTCTGTTTCAAGCAAGTGTGGATGTTGCATTTAGCGAGCTTGAGTAGCCATGGAGTTGCAAAGTCAATCAGTGAGGGTATCTGCATAGACGTAGCCTGGCTGTCGCAGCCTGGAGGCACCCTCTGTTTGGGAGATGTTTACTGGCCCTTGATCAAACGCTATGGAATGTCCTGGGTGGGAGAAAGAATCCCTTGTCTCTTTCAAGCAAGTGTAGATGTTGCATTTAGCAAGCTTCCAGTAGCCATGGATTTGCAAAGTCAATCAGTGAGGGTATCTGCATAAAGGTAGCAAGTGGAGTGTTTATATACCTGCGGAATAATGTCCAGGGTGGGGAAAGAACTTGTCTGTTTCAAGCAAGTATGAATGGTTTAATTAGCAAGCTTGAATTAGCATTGAGTAGCCATGAAGCTGCAAAGTCAATCAGCGAGGGTATCTACATAGAGGTAAGCTAGCTCTTGCAGCCTGGAGGCACCCTCTGTTTGTCCCTCGACTATACCCTGTGGAATAATGTCCAAGGTGGGAGAAAGAACCCATGTCTGCATGATGTTACAAAGTCAATCAGTGAGAGTATCTGCATAGAGGTAGCCTGGCTCTTGCAGCCTGGAGGCACCCTCTGTTTGAGAGGTGTTGACTGTCCCTCAACTATACCCTGTGGAATAATGTCCAGGGTGGGAGAAAGAACCCTTGTCTGCATGATGTTGCAAAGTCAATCAGTGAGGGTATCTGCATAGAGGTAGCCTGGCTCTTGCAGCCTGGAGGCACCCTCTGTTTGAGAGGTGTCAACTGTCCCTTGTCTATACCCTGTGGAATAATGTCCAAGGTGGGAGAAAGAACCCTTGTCTGCATGACGTTGCAGAGTCAACCAGTGAGGGTATCTGCATAGAGGTAGCCTGGCTGTTGTTGCCTGGAGGCATCCTCTGTTTGGAAGGTCTTAATGGGCACTTCACTGTTTGCTGCCTGGACTTCCACTGTTTCTGAGTGGCATTCTTTATTTACTGTATTGATTCTGGTCTGCAGATGCCATTAGAAACAGATGCAGGAGAAACGTCAGGAGAGAATGCTGCTGGAACAGGGCCAGACAGCCTGGAAAACTCACAGCAACCTAAATAAAATGTTGTTGTTGTTGCTATAGTATGGCACCATTGTTTGAACTGCCATGGCTTAGTGCTGTGGAAATCCTGGGAGTTGTAGTTTGTGGAGGCACCTTGTAGTCCAACCCTCTTCCAGGCAAGAAGGCACCATCTGAACCCTCCCGACAGATGGCCATCCAGCCTTGTCTTAGGGGTTGGAATTGATCATCCTAGGCATCCTAGGAGTTGTAGTATCGCATCGTTTTTCGCCTTGCGATACTACAACTCCTAAGATGCCTAGGATGACCAATTCCAACTCCTAAGACAAGGCTGGATGGCCATCTGTCGGGAGTGTTCGGATAGTGCCTTCTTGCCTGGAAGAGGGTTGGACTGGATGGCCTTTGGGGGTCCCTTCCAGCCATAGGATTGTATGGCTCTTAACCCTGGAAGGGAAACAAAAGCCTGGCCTTGGTGGATTTCCATGCGCCGTCTTTGCATTGCAATGCGCTGGTTGGGGATCCAGGCCTGGCCTTTGCCTTTTATGTTTCCAGGGGAGGCGGTTGAGGAATGCCTCCCTCGGTGCATTGTGGGAGTGCGCCGGCTGTCAGACTGGCGCATGATGGGGGGGATGCAAGGGAGGAAGGGCATTGCGCCATGCACAGCCTCCCCTCCCTTCCTTTTATGCGCTCTCTCCGTCTCTCCAAAGCCCATCAATAATGCCCTGGAGAGCAAGCAGGGCTGGTGATGCGCCGCTGGTGTGCTGCACATTTGTATGGCATGACTTTCTCCACTCTCCAATCATAACAGTAGTAATAATCCTGGAGAAAGGAGTGAGATGTCTCAGGACTTGCTCCACTGTCTAATGAGGATGTTTCAATAGATCTGCCAATCAATTAATCTATATATGTATGCATATGCGCCACTGGTGTGCTGCACATTTGTATGGCATGACTTTCTCCACTCTCCAATCATAACAGTAGTAATAATCCTGGAGGAAGGAGTGAGATGTCTCAGGACTTGCTCCACTGTCTAATGATGATGTTTCAATAGATCTGCCAATCAATTAATCTATATATGTATGTATATGCGCCGCTGGTGTGCTGCACATTTGTATGGCATGACTTTCTCCACTCTCCAATCATAACAATAGTAATAACCATGGAGAAAGGAGTGAGATGTCTCAGGACTTGCTCCACTGTCTAATGATGATGATTCTGCCAATCAATTAATCAATCTGCCAATCAATTAATAGATCAATTAATAGATCTGCCAATCAATTAATCTATATATGTATGCATTTTATATCAGGCTTGTTCTGTGCATTGTAAAGTTTCAATAGACCTGCCAATTGGTTGATCTTTCTCTCTCTATGTATGTATGTGTGCGTATATAGAGAGATTGATTAGTATATGTATGCATAAATGTATATAAGGTTGATTTGATGTTTCAGTAGATCTGCCAATCAATCAATCAATCAATCAATATATGTATGCATTTTATATCAGGCTTGCTCTGTGCATTATAAAGTTTCGATAGACCTGCCAATCAGTTGATCTCTCTCTATGTATGTGTGCATATATAGAGATATTGATTAGTATATGTATGCATAAATGTTTATAAGGTTGATTAATATATCTATGTATATATAGATAGATATAGATATATAGAGAGAGATCAATTATATGTATACATCTATAGAGAGAGATTAGTTGATTGGCGTTATAAAGTTTCAATAGACCTGCCAATCAATAGATCTCTCTCTCTCTCTCTCTATGTATGTATGTGTGTGTATATAGAGAGATTGATTAGTCTATGTATGCATAAATGTATATAAGGTTGATTAATATATCTATGCATATATATAGATATATAGATATATAGAGAGATTAATATATGTATATATCTATAGAGAGAGACTAATTGATGGGTGTAATAATGTTTCAATAGATCTGCTGATCAAGTGATCTCTCTCTCGATATATATGTATGTCTGCATGTATAGAGAGATTGATTAATATATGTATTCATATAGAGGGATTAATTGATTGGCATTATAAAGTTTCAATAGATCATCCTACCAATTGATCTCTCTCTCTCTCTCTGTATGTGTGCATGTATAGAGAGATTGATTAATATATGTATGCATATAGAGAGAAAGATTAATTGATGGGCGTAATAAAGCTTCAGTAGATCTGCCAATCAAGTGATCTCTCTCTCTCTATATATATGTGTGTGTGTATGTTTGTGCATATATACAGAGACTGATTAATATATGTATGCATATATATCGAGAGTGATTAATATATGTATGCATATAGAGAGAAAGGTTAATTGATTGGCCTAATAAAGTTTCAATTGATCTGCAGATCAAGTGATCTCTCTCTCTATATATATGTATATGTGCATATATAGAGAGATTGATTAATATATGTATGCGCATACACACACACACACACACACACTGATTGATATATGTATGCATACATATAAGGAGAGAGATTAATATATGTATGCATATATCTATAGGGAGAGAAAGATTAGTTGATTGGCATTCTAAAGTTTCAATAGATCTGCCAATCAATTGATCTCTCCCTCTCTTTATATATGTATGCATGTGTATATATATAGAGAGATTGATTAATATATGTATGGATATATATATATATAGAGAGAGAGAGAGAGACTGGTTAATATATGTATACATAAATATAGAGAGAAATGGATTAATATATGTATGCATATATATATATAGAGAGAGATTAATTAATATATGTAAGCGCATATATATATATATATATATATATATATATACACACAGACTGATTGATATATGTATGCATACATATAAGGAGAGAGATTAATATATGTATGCATATATCTATAGAGAGAGAGAGATTAATTGATTGGCATTATAAAGTTTCAATAGATCTGCCGATCAATTGATCTCCCTCTATATATATGCATGCATATATATGCATAATATATGTATCCATATAGAGAGCAAGTAAATAAAAGTAGTGCAAGTAACTAAATAAAGGTTTATAAATATGTATAGTAAGTAAATAAAATACATGAAAGTAAATAAAATAAATAAAGGAGAATAAAGTAAATTAAAGTAAATAAACAAACCCCTGAACAGGTAAATAACGGAGTCCAAATTCCACTAGAGTTGGAAGGGGACCCCCAAAGGTCATCTAGACTGACCTCTGTCCTGCCAGGCAGGAGTGCACAGCTAAAGCACTCCCGAAAGATGCCCATCTGTTCAAAGACCTCCCAAAAAAAGAGGAGAGCAATCTATTCTGCTCTTACGGTTGGGAGAAGTCCCTCCTTTGCTTATCATTCGGATGCAGCTCTGTTCCAGAACGTAAACAGCTCGTCCAGTTCAGCATGTGAGAGATTGTGGTTGCAGCTGAAAGCGATAGTCCCCCAAAGGACCAAACCCAGGGTCAGGGCGAATCTGATTTCCAAAGGCACAGCGAGGGCGGCTTCTGCAGAAAAGTTGCCATCTTATCGGACATTCCTCCTGCTGACCGTCTCCTCCGATTGAGCCCAATGTCCAGCAAACAATGAGTCCCTTGGAGGCCCTTTGGGCACTCTTCTCTTTGGAAACAAGTAAGGGAAGGTCTGGCCGGAGCAACCTTCACCCTTTGAACCTCCCTCCTGTCCACTCTCTTAAGGCCAAAGACAGTTAGACAATCCAAGAGTTGGAAGGGGCCCCCCAGAGGTCATCCAGTCCAACCCCCAAGAAATACATAGATTAGATCAATCGATAGATAGATATCCATATCCCCAATCAATACATAGATTGAATAGATAGATAGATAGATAGATAGATAGATAGATATCCATATAGAGTTAGAAGGGATCCCCAAAGGGCATCCAGTCCAACCCCCAAGAAATGCATAGGTAAGATAGATGATAGATAGATAGATAGAAAGAAAGATAGATATCCAGATAGATAGACAGACAGACAGACAGACAGATATCCAGATAGAAAGATAGATAGATAGATAGATAGATAGATATCCAGATAGATAGATATCCAGTTGGAAGGGATCCCCAGAGGCCATCCAGTCCAACCCCCAAGAAATACATAGATTAGATCAATCGATAGATAGATATCCATATCCCCAATAAATAGATAGATAGATAGATAGATATAGATCCATATAGACTCCTAGAGTTGGAAGGGACCCCCAAAGGGCATCTAGCCCAACCCCCAAGAAATGCATAGATAAGATAGATGATAGATAGATAGATAGATAGATAGATAGATATCCATATAGAGTTGGAAGGGATCCCCTTAGATATAGATAGATAGATAGATAGATAGATAGGATAGATAGATAATCCTAGTTGGAAGGGATCCCCAAAGGTCATCCAATCCAACCCCCAAGAAATGGACGGATGGATGGCTGGCTAGATAATCCTAGAATTGGAAGAGACCCCCAAAAGCTGTCCTGTTCAAACACTGGGAAATAATAGATAGATATAGATAGAGGATCTGAGCATTGGAAGGGATCCCCAAAGGTCATCCAGTCCAACCCCCAAGAAATAGATGGATGGATGGATGGATATAGATATAGATAGAAATACATAGATTAGATAGACAGATACATAAATAGAGATCCATATAGACTCCTAGAGTTGGAAAGGACCCCCAAAGGGCATCCAGTCCAACCCCAAAAATACATATATATATAGAGAGAAAGATTCCTGGAATTGGAAGGGATCCCTAAAGGGCATCTAATCCAATCCTTGAAAAATACTGATAGATAGATCAATAGATCGATCAATCGATAGATAGATAGATAGATAGATAGATACAGAATCCTAGAGTTGGAAGGGACCCCCCAAAGGGCATCCAGTCCAAACCCAAGAGACCTCACTTCCTTTGAGGATGCCGTAGATGCAGGTGAAACGTCAGGAGAGAATGCCTCTAGACCATGACCATATAGCCCGAAAAACCTACAACAACCCAGTGATTCCAGCCATGAAAGCCTTACACAATACAGATAGATAGATAGATAGATAGATAGATAGATAGATAGATAGATAATCCTGGAATTGGAAGGGACCCCCAGAGGGCATCCTGTCCAACCCCAGAAATAAATATATAGAGAGATAGATAATCCTGGAATTGGAAGGGACCCCTAAAGGGCATCCAGTCCAACCCCTGAAAAATACTGATAGATAGATAGATAGATAGATAGATAGATAGATAATTCTAGATTTGAAAGGGACCCTAGAGGTCAACCCTCAATAATACATATATAGATAGATATAGAATCCCAGGGTTGGAAGGGAACCTCAAAGGTAATCCAGTCCAACCCCTAGAAATACACAGATAGATAAATAGATAGATAGATAGAGAATCCTAGAGTTGGAAGGGACCCCAAAGGTCATCTAGTCTTACCTCCAACAAAATTCATATATAGATAGATATAGAATCCTAGAGTTGGAAGGGACCCCCAAAGCTCATCTAGTCCAACCTCCATCAGAATTCATATATAGATAGATGTAGAATCCTAGAGTTGGAAGGGACCTCAAAGGTCATCTAATCCAACCCCCAGAAATACACAGATAGATAGATAGAGAATCCTAGAGTTGGAAGGGACCTCCAAAGGTCATCTAGTCTAACCTCCATCAACATTCCTATATAAATAGATGTAGAATCCTAGAGTTGGAAGGGACCCCCAAAGGTCATCTAGTCTAACCTCCATCAAAATTCATATATAGATAGAGATAGAATTGAATAGAGTTGGAAGGTACCCCCAAAGGTCATCCAGTCCAACCCCTAGAAATACACAGATAGATAGATAGAGAATCCTAGAGTTGGAAGGGACCCCCAAAGGCCATTCAGTCCAACCTCCATCAGCCAGGCAGGAAGGCACAGTCAAAGCCTTCCCAACAGATGGCCAGTGGCATGCTGGTGCAGTTTGACTATAGGTCCTGCAATAACTTAAATAATTTGCAGAATTTGTGGATTGAGTTGCCATCGTTACCACTAAAATGGGTTTCTAATTCAGGAAAGAAAAATATATATATGAGAAATGCAAAGGGGAGAATGTCCAAACTCCATTTATACAGCAAAGATCATATGAAACTTATATGTATTATACTATGTTTCAGAATTTGAAAAATGTTCCGTTCCTGGTTTAATCATAGAATCATAGAATCAAAGAGTTGGAAGAGACCTCCTGGCCATCCAGTCCAACCCCATTCTCCCAAGAAGCAGGAATATTGCATTCAAATCACCCCTGACAGATGGCCACCCAGCCTCTGCTTAAAAGCTTCCAAAGAAGGAGCCTCCACCACACTCCCTCTGGGGCAGAGAGTTCCACTGCTGAACGGCTCTCACAGTCAGGAAGTTCTTCCTAATGTTCAGATGGAATCTCCCCTCTTGTAGTTTGAAGCCATTGCTCTCTTGCGTCCTCGTCTCCAGGGAAGCAGAAAACAAGCTTGCTCCCTCCTCCCTGTGGCTTCCTCTCACATATTTATACATGGCTATCATATCTCCTCTCAGCCTTCTCTTCTTCAGGCTAAACATGCCCAGTTCCCTAAGCCGCTCCTCATAGGGCTTGTTCTCCAGACCCTGGATCATTTTAGTCGCCCTCCTCTGGACACATTCCAGCTTAGAGTCAATATCTCTCTTGAATTGTGGTGCCCAGAATTGGACACAATATTCCAGGTGTGGTCTAACCAAAGCAGAATAGAGGGGTAGCATGACTTCCCTAGATCTAGACACTATGCTCCTATTGATGCAGGCCAAAATCCCATTGGCTTTTTTTGCCGCCACATCACATTGTTTGAAAGTGTTATTTCCTGCTCAATTGTGCGGTCCTCGCTTTGAAAGGAGTTGTTCTGCTCCAGAAACTTTGTTTTCGTGGCACAAACGAGGTTGAATGGGTTGAGACTCAATGGCAAAACAATTGCAAAATATGCTGCGCGGCGTTCCTCTTGCAAAGGCAAAGTTTTGCAAGTTTCATCAACTTTCCCTATGTTTTGATGATAGAACCAATAAGGAAATGACATTGATAACCCAGGAACGAAACATATATATTCCCAAAAAACGGTGCTTGAATGGCAATGCACAATGCATGTTCCCTCTGGCCATTCTTTTGCCTTTGCAAATCTTCGCTGCGCAAGGAGAAAGCGGCTTCTGAGGCAGAAAAATGCCCCTCCCGGCTTTGGCAAAGCAAAGAAATGGGGCAGAAAAAGGTCCTTTTGTGGCAGAGATTGAGTGACAAAAGCCTCTCCAATGCCCAGGGAAGCATTGCGCATTTCTGAGTTGGAACAGGAGCAGCCAGGGCTTTAATAATAATAATAATAATAATAATAATAATAATAATAATAATAATATAAAATTTAATAGTAATAGTAATTGTTATCATCATCATTACTATTACAACCATGACATACTACTACTAGTACTAAATTATTATTATTATTATTATTATTATTATTATTATTACTACTACTACTACTACTATTACTACTACTACTACTACAGTGGCATACTACTAATACTATTACTACTATTAAATAGTATTAAATAGTAATAGTAATTGTTATCATTATCATTATTATTATAACCATGACATACTACTAGTAGTATTAAATTATTATTACTACTACAATGGCATACTACTATTACTATTACTACTATTAAATAATAATAGTATAATATCATTACTATTACAACCATGGCATTCTTATTATTATTACAATGGCATACTACTAATGCTATTACTACTATTACATAGTAATAGTAATTGTTATCATCATCATCATTACTATTACAACCATGGCATACTACTACTAGTATTACATTATTATTATTATTATTACTACTACTACTACAATGACATACTACTAGTAGTATTAAATTATTATTATTATTATTATTACTACTACTACTACTACAATGGCATACTACTAATACTATTACTACTATTAAATACTAATAGCAATTGTTATCATCATCATTACGATTACAGCAATGGCATACTACTACCAGTATTAAATTATTATTATTACTTCTACTACTTCAATGGCATACTACTAATACTAATACTACTATTAAATAGTAATAGTAATTGTTATCATCACCATTACTATTACAACCATTACATACTACTACCAGTATTAAATTATTATTATTACTACTACTACTTCAATGGCATACTACTAATACTATTACTACTATTAAATAATAGTAATTGTTGTCATCATTACTATTACAGCCATGGTATACTACTACCAGTGTTAAATTATTATTATTATTATTATTACTACTACTACTACTACTGCAGTGGCATACTACTAATACTATTATTACTATTAAATAGTAATAGCAATTGTTATCATCATCATTACTATTACAACCATGGCATACTGCTAATAGTATTAAATTATTATTATTACTACTACTACTACAGTGGCATACTACTAATACTATTACTACTATTAAATAATAATAGTAATTGTTGTCATCATCATTACTATTACAGCAATGGCATACTACTACCAGTATTAAATTATTATTATTATTACTCCTACTACTACAATGGCATACTACTAATACTATTACTACTATTAAATAGTAATAGCAATTGTTATCATCATCATTACTATTACAACCATGGCATACTACTACCAGTATTAAATTATTATTATTATTACTACTACTACAATGGCATACTACTAATACTATTACTACTATTAAATAATAGTAGTAGTAATTGTTGTCATCATTACTATTACAACCATGGCATACTACTAATAGTGTTAATTACTACTACTACAATGGCATACTACTACCAGTATTAAATTATTATTATTATTATTATTATTACAATGGAATACTACTAATAGTATTAAATTACTACTACCACCATGGCATAGTACTACCAGTATTAAATTACTACTACTACTACTACAATGGCATACTACTAATACTATTACTACTATTAAATAACAATAGTAATTGTTGCCATCATCATTACTATTACAACTATGGCATACTACTAATAGTATTAAATTACTACTACTACTACCATGGCATATTACTACTACTATCATATTATTATTATTAGTATTAGTAATATTACTACTACTAGAACTACCATGGTATATTATTATTATTATTATTATTATTATTACTACAACAACCAAGGCACACTACTACTACTACTACTAGTGTATTCGGCCCAGTGTATTTGTCCGAACGGATCTCCCTCTACATCCCACCTCGAAGTTTAAGATCTTCTGGGGAGGCCCTGCTCTCGACCCCGCCAGTGGCACAAGTGAGACTGGCGGGGACGAGGAGCAGGGCCTTCTCAGTGGTGGCCCCCCACCTGTGGAACTCACTCCCCGGGGAGATCAGATCGACGACTTCCCTTCTAGCGTTTAGGAAAAAACTAAAGACCTGGATGTGGGACCAAGCTTTTGGCCATGCTGACAACTGATTAAAGGACCTATCGATAGACAAGGACAATGGAATGGAATGGATATACGGACTCTGATATATGGACTCTGACATGAGATAGTTTTTATGATTTTAATAGGTATTGATGTTTCATTTTAATTGTTGAACTGTTATATTTTGTATTGTTTGTTGTGTGATTTGGGCATCTAATTGTGCCTCCTTTGTAAGCCGCCCTGAGTCCCCCCCGGGGTGAGAAGGGCGGGGTATAAGTAGATGAAATAAAATAAATAAATAAATACTACTACTAAATAATAATAATAATAATAATAATAATAATAATAATAATACTTTTTATTGTTTCTGACTTTGGTCCCATTTTTTCTACTTATAGATTATTTGATGGATTGGGCAGATGGACTGAAAAACACCTGAAATCCCCTAATCCTCCCCTATTGTCCACATGATAGTGACACATTTCAGTGTACATATGTATTAAGTTGCATTTGAAATAGGTACATTTCCTGTTGTGACGTATGGGTCCTGTCGCTAAGCTATCCCGTTCTGCAGATGCAAGGATTCCCCAAATTCCAAGGGATTTGCATCAGGGAGGCCCAACCTATCATAGAATCAAGTGGACTTTCAGGTTGGTTTTCATGCCCAACCTACTCTTTCTCCTCCCTTTTACTCTTAGGGTGCATCTACATCTTAGGGTGCATCTACATCTCAGAATCAGTGCAGTTCAGACATCACTTGGCTCAAGGTTATGGGATCCAGGAATATTGAATATTCATGTCAAGTTTGGTCCAGATCCATCATTGTTTGAGTCAACACTACTCTCTGGATGTAGGTGAACTACAACTCCCAAACTCAACGTCAATGCCCACCAAACCCTTCCAATATTTTCTGTTGGTCATGGGAGTTCTGTGTGTCAAGTTTGGTTCAATTCCATCATTGGTGGGGTTCAGAATGCTCTTTGATTGTAGGTGAACTATAAATCCCAGCAACCACAACTCCCAAAGGACAAAATCATTTAAGTCTTTTCCAAGTAAAGGCCGCACAATGAAATAGTCAGTCACAAGCTTGGTCCAGATCCATCATTGTTTTGAGTCCACAGTGCTCTCTGGATGTAGATGAACTACAACTCCAAAACTCAAGTTCAATGCCCACCAAACCCTTCTAGTGTTTTCTGTTGGACATGGGAGTTCTGTGTGCCAAGTTTGGTTCAATTCCATCATTGGTGGGGTTCAGAATGTTCTTTGATTGTGGGAGAACTATAAATCCCAGCAACTACAACTCCCAAAGGTCAAGGTCTATTTTCCTCAAACTGCACCAGTGTTCATATTTACTGTATACTGTATACTGTTGATTGTTATATTATGTTGTAAACCGCGTTGAGTCGCCGGCTAGGCTGAGAAACGGCGGTATATAAATATAGCAAATAAATAAATAAATATTTGGGCATATTGAATATTCATGCCAAGTTTGTCCCAGATCCATCATTGTTTGAGTCCACAGTGCTCTCTGGATGTAGGTGAACTACAACTCCAAAACTCAAGTTCAATGCCCACCAAACCCTTCTAGTGTTTTCTGTTGGTCATGGGAGTTCTGTGTGCCAAGTTTGGTTCAATTCCATAATTGGTGGGGTTCAGAATGTTCTTTGATTGTAGGAGAACTATAAATCCCAGCAACCACAACTCCCAAATGACAAAATCATTTAACTCTTTTCCAAGTAAGGGCTGCACAATGAAATAGTCAATCACAAGTTTGGTCCAGATCCATCATTGTTTTGAGTCCACAGTGCTCTCTGGATTTGGTGAACTACAACACCCAAACTCAAGGTCAATGCCCACCAAACCCTTCCAGTATTTTCTGTTGGTCAGGGGAGTTCTGTGTGCCAAGTTTGGTTCAATTCCATCGCTGGTGGAGTTCAGAGTGCTCTTTGATTGTAGATGAACTATAAATCCCAGCAACTACAACTCCTAAAGGTCAAGGTCTATTTCTGCATACTCTATCAGTGTTTACATTTGGGCATATTGAGTATTCATGCCAAGTTTGGTCCAGATTCATCATTGTTTTGAGTTCACAGTGCTTTCTGGATGTAGGTGAACTACAACTCCAAAACTCAAGTTCAATGCCCACCAAACCCTTCTAGTGTTTTCTGTTGGTCATGGGAGTTCTGTGTGCCAAGTTTGGTTCAATTCCATCATTGGTGGGGTTCAGAATGCTCTTTGATTGTAGGAGAACTATAAATCCCAGCAACTATAATTCCCAAAGGTCAAGGTCTATTTCCTCAAACTCCACCAGTGTTCACATTTGGACATATTTGAGTATTCATACCAAGTTGAGTCCAGATCCATCACTGTTTGAGTCCACACTGCTCTCTGGATGTAGGTGAACTACAACTCCCAAACTTAAGGTCAATGCCCACCAAACCCTTCCAGTATTTTCTGTTGGTCATTGGGAGTTCTGTGTGCCAAGTTTGGTTCAAGTCCATCATTGGTGGGGTTCAGAATGCTCTTTGATTGTAGGTGAACTATAAATCCCAGCAACTACAACTCCCAAAGGTCAAGGTCTATTTCCCACAAACTCCACCAGAACTGTTTTGGTCTTGCTCATGCTTCCTTCTAACTGGTCTTCCTTCTAACTGGTCTTGCTTTTCCCCCGCACAGGCGCACCCGCGCTGTCCGGTGGTGACGCTGGACACGGCTCCGCTCCCGACCACCCCTCCTCCGCCACCGCCGCTGTCCCCGCAGCCGCCCTCCTCGGGCCCGGCGCTGTCCGGCAGCCGCTCGGAGAAGGGCTCCTCCTCGTCCTGGTCCAGCCGCTCGCTGGGCGCCCGCTGCCGCAACTCCATCGCCTCCTGTGCCGACGAGCAGCCGCACATCGGGAACTACCGCCTGCTCAAGACCATCGGGAAGGGCAACTTCGCCAAAGTCAAGCTGGCCAGGCACATCCTCACCGGCAGAGAGGTCAGCACGGGGGACCAAAGCGGTGGGCAGGGGGACACTTCATTATTATTGGGTTGCTGTGAGTGTTCTGGGCTGTCTGACTATATCCCAGTAGCATTCTCTCCTGACATTTTGCCTGCATCTGTGGCTCATGGCATCTTCAGAGCATCTGTTGGGAGTGAGGCAAGTGGAATATATATATTTGCAGCTGCAAGGCTACTCAATTATGTCATATATATATATATATATATATAATATATATATATATGACATAATTGAGTAGCCTTGCAGCTGCAAAGTCAATCAGTAAGAGTATTTGAATAGAAGGAGTGAAGCATGTAGAGTGTATATATCTCTGTGGAATAATGTCCAGGGTGGGAGGAAGAAACCTTGTCTGTTTGAAGCAGGTGTGAATGTTGCAGTTAGCAAGCATGAATATTATGAGTAACCACGAAGCTGCCAAGTCAACCAGTGAGGGTATTTGCATAGAAGGAGTGAAGCATGTTGAGTGTATATATATCCCTTGTCTGTTTGAAGCAAGTGTGAGGGTTGCAATTAGCAAGCTTGATTAACATTGATTAGCCATGAAGTAGCCATGAAGCCGCAAAGTCAACCAGTGAGGGTATCTGTATACAAGTAGTGAAGCAAGTGGAGTGTTTATATACACCTGTGGAATAACATCCAGAGTGGGAAAAAGCAACCTTGTCTGTGTAAAGCAAGTGTGGATGTTGCAATCATCAAGCATGAATAGTATGAGTAGCCACAAAGCTGCCAAGTCAATCAGTGAGGGTATCTGCATAGAAGGAGTGAAGCATATGACATGTATATATCCCTTGTCTGTTTGAAGCAAGTGTGAATGTTGCAGTTACCTAGTGTGATTAATATTGAGTAGCCATGAAGTAGCCATGAAGCTGCAAAGTCAACCAGTGAGGGTATTTTCATAGAAGGAGTGAAGCATGTTGCGTGTATATATATCCCTGTGGAATAACATCCAGAGTGGGAGAAAGAAACCTTGTCTGTGTAAATGAAGTGTGGATGTTGCAATTAGCAAGCATGAATAGTATGAGTAGCCATGAAGCTGCCAAGTCAATCAGTGAGAGTATTTGCATAGGAGTGAATCATGTGGAGTGTATATATCCCTTGTCTGTTTGAAGCAAGTGTGAATGTTGTAGTTAGCTAGCCTGATTAGCATTGAGTAGCCATGAAGTAGCCATGAAGCTGCAAAGTCAACCAGTGAGGGTATTTACATAGAAGGAGTGAAGCATGTGGAGTGTATATATCCTTGTGGAATCATGTCCAGGGTAGGAGCAAGAACCCTTGTCTATTTGAAGCAAGTGTGAGGATTGCAATTAGCAAGCTTGATGATTAACATTGATTAGCCATGAAGTAGCCCTGAAGCCGCAAAGTCAACCAGTGAGGGTATCTGTATACAAGTAGCGAAGCAAGTGGAGTGTTTATATACACCTGTGGAATAACATCCAGAGTGGGAAAAAGCAACCTTGTCTGTGTAAAGCAAGTGTGGATGTTGCATTTAGCGAGCATGAATAGGATGAGTAACCATGAAGCTGCAAAGTCAATCAGTGGGGGTATCTGCATACAAATAGTGAAGCAAGAGGAGTGTTTATATACCGGAGGAATAATGTCCAGGGTGGGAGAAGGAACCCATTTCTGTTTGAAGCAAGTGTGAATGTTCCAGTTAGCAAGCTTGATTATTATTAAGTTGTGCATTTTTGGAGTGTCTGGCCATTTCCCAAAAGCATTCTCTCCTGACGTTTGGCCTGCATTTGTGGCTAATCGAATCTTCAGAGGTTCTGTTTGCAGTGAAGGAAGTGGAGTGTATATATCCCTGTGGAATAATGCCCCAGGAAGGGGGAAGAACTCTTCTCTGTTGGAAGCGAGTATGAATGTTGCAACGAGCAAGCTTGAGTAGCATAGAATAGCCATGGAGCTGCAAAGTCAATCAGTGAGGGTATCTCTGCATAGAGAGAGTGAATCAAGTGGAGAGTATATATCCCTGTGGAATAATGCCCTAGGAAGGGGGAGGAACTCTTCTCTGTTGGAAGCGAGTATGAATGTTGCAACGAGCAAGCTTGAGTAGCATAGAATAGCCATGGAGCTGCAAAGTCAATCAGTGAGGGTATCTCTGCATAGAGGTCACCTGGCTGTTGTTGCCTGGAGGCACCCTCCCTGATGGTAATACAGGAGTAGATACAGGAGTAAGTTTAGGACATTGATGCTATTATTATTATTATTATTATTATTATTATTATTAGTATTACGCACACTAAGATGTATAGTTCATAACTTTTTAAAATATATATATATATATTTATATTTTCCGGAATTGTTTACTTTCTCTAGGTGGCGATCAAAATAATCGACAAAACCCAGCTGAACCCAACAAGCCTCCAAAAGGTGAGAAACTGGTGAAACTGGGACTGTGGCGCAGCTGGCTGGGAGTCAGCTGCATTAAGATCACTACTGACCAAAGGGTCATGAGTTTGAAGCTAGCCTGGTTGGAGTGAGCTTCCGACCAATTTGTGTAGCTTGCTGTTGACCTTTGCAGCCTGAAAGACAGTTGCATCTGTCAATTAGGAAATTTAGGGTGCCTAATGTAACTAATTTACGATGCCATAAAAATCTCCAGCAAGCATGCAAAGAATGAGGAAGTACTTCATCAGCGTCACAAATGGACGGTGAAGTGACAGCTCCCCTGGTGACCAGAATACCCTCGTGAACCTGGAATGCTAAATAGCCTCTGTGTATCTGCCTATATATGTTGCGTGAGGGTAATTTAACTAATTTACGACGCCATAAAAATCTCCAGCAAGCATGCAAAGAATGAGGAAGTACTTCATTAGCGTCACAAATGGACGGTGAAGCGACAGCTCCCTGGTGGCCAGAATATCCTCATGAAAAAGCTGGAATGTTAAATAGCCTCTGTGTGTCTGCCTATATATGTTGTGTGAGGCTAATTTAACTAATTTACGATGCCATAAAAATCTCCAGCAAGCATGCAAAGAATCAGGAAGTGCTTCATCAGCATCACAAATGGACGGTGAAGCGACAGCTCCCCCGGTGGCCAGAATACCCTCGTGAACCTGGAATGCTAAATAGCCTCTGTGTGTCCGTCTATATATGTTGCGTGAGGCTAATTTAACTAATTTACGATGCCATAAAAATCTCCAGGAAGCATGCAAAGAATGAGGAAGTACTTCATCAGTGTCACAAATGGACGGTGAAGCGACAGCTCCCCTGGTGGCCAGAATATCCTCATGAAAAAGCTGGAATGCTAAATAGCCTCTGTGTATCTGCCTATATGTGTTGCGTGAGGCTAATTTAACTAATTTACGACGCCATAAAAATCTCCAGCAAGCATGCAAAGAATGAGGAAGTACTTAATCAGTGTCACAAATCAACGGTGAAGTGACAGCTCCCCCTGGTGGCCAGAATACCCTTATGAAAAAGCTGGAATGTTAAATAGCCTCTGTGTGTCTGCCTATATATGTTGTGTGAGGCTAATTTAACTAATTTACGATGCCATAAAAATCTCCAGCAAGCATGCAAAGAATCAGGAAGTGCTTCATCAGCATCACAAATGGACGGTGAAGCGACAGCTCCCCCGGTGGCCAGAATACCCTCGTGAACCTGGAATGCTAAATAGCCTCTGTGTGTCCGTCTATATATGTTGCGTGAGGCTAATTTAACTAATTTACGATGCCATAAAAATCTCCAGGAAGCATGCAAAGAATGAGGAAGTACTTCATCAGTGTCACAAATGGACGGTGAAGCGACAGCTCCCCTGGTGGCCAGAATATCCTCATGAAAAAGCTGGAATGCTAAATAGCCTCTGTGTATCTGCCTATATGTGTTGCGTGAGGCTAATTTAACTAATTTACGACGCCATAAAAATCTCCAGCAAGCATGCAAAGAATGAGGAAGTACTTAATCAGTGTCACAAATCAACGGTGAAGTGACAGCTCCCCCTGGTGGCCAGAATACCCTTATGAAAAAGCTGGAATGTTAAATAGCCTCTGTGTATCTGCCTATATATGTTGCGAAGGGCTAATTTAACTAATTTACGACGCCATAAAAATCTCCAGCAAGCATGCAAAGAATGAGGAAGTACTTCATCAGCGTCACAAATTCACGGTCAAGCGACAGCTCCCCCGGTGGCCAGAATACCCTCGTGAACCTGGAATGCTAAATAGCCTCTGTGTATCTACCTATATATGTTGCGTGAGGCTAATTTAACTAATTTACGATGCCATAAAAATCTCCAGGAAGCATGCAAAGAATGAGGAAGTACTTCATCAGCGTCACAAATTCACGGTCAAGTGACAGCTCCCCTGGTGGCCAGAATACCCTCATGAAAAAGCTGGAATGCTAAATAGCCTCTGTGTGTCTGCCTATATATGTTGCGTGAGGCTAATTTAACTAATTTACGATGCCATAAAAATCTCCAACAAGCATGCAAAGAATGAGGAAGTACTTCATCAGCGTCACAAATTCACGGTCAAGTGACAGCTCCCCTGGTGGCCAGAATACCCTCATGAAAAAGCTGGAATGTTAAATAGCCTCTGTGTGTCTGTCTCTATGTGTTGCGTGAGGTTAATTTAACTAATTTACGACGCCATAAAAATCTCCAGCAAGCATGCAAAGAATGAGGAAGTACTTCATCAGCGTCACAAATGGACAGTGAGGCGACAGCTCCCCTGGTGGCCAGAATACCCTCATGAAAAAGCTGGAATGTTAAATAGCCTCTGTGTATCTGCCTATATATGTTGCAAAGGGCTAATTTAACTAATTTACGACGCCATAAAAATCTCCAGCAAGCATACAAAGAATGAGGAAGTACTTCATCAGCGTCACAAATGGACAGTGAAGCAACAGCTCCCCTGGTGGCCAGAATACCCTCATGAAAAAGCTGGAATGTTAAATAGCCTCTGTGTATCTGCCTATATATGTTGCGTGAGGTTAGTTTAACTAATTTATGACGCCATAAAAATCTCCAGCAAGCATGCAAAGAATGAGGAAGTACTTCATCAGCGTCACAAATGGACAGTGAAGTGACAGCTCCCCTGGTGGCCAGAATACCCTCATGAAAAAGCTGGAATGTTAAATAGCCTCTGTGTATCTCCCTATATATGTTGCATGAGGCTAATTTAACTAATTTACGACGCCATAAAAATCTCCAGCAAGCATGCAAAGAATGAGGAAGTACTTCATCAGCGTCACAAATTGACCGTGAAGCGACAGCTCCCCCGGTGGCCAGAATACCCTGATGAAAAAGCTGGAATGTTAAATAGCCTCTGTGTTCTCTCCCTATATATGTTGCGTGAGGCTAATTTAACTAATTTACGATGCCATAAAAATCTCCAGCAAGCATGCAAAGAATGAGGAAGTACTTCACCAGCGTCACAAATGGACGGTGAAGTGACAGCTCCCCCTGGTGGCCAGAATACCCTCATGAAAAAGCTGGAATGTTAAACAGCCTCTGTGTATCTGCCTATATATGTTGCGTGAGGCTAATTTAACTAGGAAAGCTATGCCGGTCCTTAATTAGCAATTCCCAGACTCTTTGTTGGTTGCCATGGCATTTTTGCTAATTACCAGCAAACGAACTTAAGGGGGTGGAAAATTAACGAAGGATGGCTCGTTTGTTTGGCTGCCCCATCTCCCCTTCCGTGGCTGATCGTAGGCTTACATCTTGCTTTCTTTGCAGCTTTTCCGCGAAGTCAGGATCATGAAGGGCCTCAACCACCCCAATATTGGTAAGTTGGCTCGTGGATGATGGGAGTTGTTGTGCAAATCATCTCGAAGAGTGACAAAAGCTGTAATTGCACCAACGAGACACTCCAGAGAACACCCAAAACTCACAAATCAATTGTAGTATAGTATTCTGTGTTCTGACGAACGCAGCTTTGGGCTGGTGGATGATGGGAGTTGTAGTCCATGCACCTGGAAAGGGACCAGATTTGCGAAAGAAAGGTATATTTACACTAATGAGAAATTCTGGTTATTGTCATCGTGATATAATTTACTGTGACCCAATGAATGCAGAATTCAGTTGGTGGATGGTGGGAGTTATATTCCATACTGTCATCCAGTGGATATAGTATTAGGTTGGTGGGTGATAGGATTTGTATTCCATACTGTCGTCCAGTGAATGCAGAATTAGGTTGGTGGATGATGGGAGTTATATTCCATATTGTTCCAGTGGATGTAGTATTAGGTTGGTGGATAATGGGAGTTGTATTCCATACTGTGGCCCAATGAATGAAGAATTAGGTTGGTGGATGATGGGAGTTGTATTCCATACTGTGGTCCAGTGAATGCAGAATTAGGTTGGTGGATGATGGGAGTTGTGTTCCATATTGTGGCCCAATGAATGCAGAATTAGGTTGGTGGATGATGGGAGTTGTATTCCATACTGTGGTCCAGTGGATGTAGTATTAGGTTGGTGGATGATGGGATTTGTATTCTATGCTGTCATCCAGTGAATGCAGAATTAAGTTGGTGGATGGTGGGAGTTATATTCCATATTGTTCCAGTGGATGTAGTATTAGGTTGGTGGATGATGGGAGTTGTGTTCCATATTGTGGCCCAATGAATGCAGAATTAGGTTGGTGGATGATGGGAGTTCTATTCCATACTGTGGCCCAATGAATGCAGAATTAGGTTGGTGGATGATGGGAGTTGTATTCCATACTGTGGTCCAGTGAATGCAGAATTAGGTTGGTGGATGATGGGAGTTGTGTTCCATATTGTAGCCCAATGAATGCAGAATTAGGTTGGTGGATGATGGGAGCTGTATTCCATATGGTTGTCCAGTGGATGTAGTATTAGGTTGGTGGATGATGGGAGCTGTATTCCATATCTCATCCAGTAAATGTAGGTTAGTGGATGATGGGATTTGTATTCCATACTCCTGAAAGGCACCAGATTTAGGAATAAAAAGTATATTTGCACCAATTCTGGGTATTGTCATTATGATATAACTTACTGTAGTCCAATCCGTTTAGAATTAGGTTGGTGGATGATGGGGGTTGTATTCCATACTGTGGCCCAATGAATGCAGAATTTGGTTGGTGGATGGTGGGATTTGTATTCCATACACCTGAAAGGCACCAGATTTAGGAATAAAGAGTATATATTCACCAGTTCTGGTTATTGCCGTTGTTATATAATTTACTGTAGTCCAATCAGTTTATAATTAGGTTGGTGGATGATGGGATTTGTATTTCATACTGTCATCCAATGGATGCAGAATTAAGTTGGTGGATGATGGGATTTGTATTCTATACTTTTGTCCAGTGAATGTAGAATTAAGTTGGTGGATGATGGGATTTGTATTCCATACTGTCACCCAGTGGATGAAGAATTAAGTTGGTGGATAATGGGATTTGTATTCTATACTGTCATCCAGTTAATGCAGAATTAAGTTGGTGGATGATGGGATTTGTATTCTATACTTTTGTCCAGTGAATGTAGAATTAAGTTGGTGGATGATGGGATTTGTATTCCATACTGTCACCCAGTGGATGAAGAATTAAGTTGGTGGATAATGGGATTTGTATTCTATACTGTCATCCAGTTAATGCAGAATTAAGTTGGTGGATGATGGGATTTGTATTCTATACTGTCGTCCAGTGAATGCAGAATTAAGTTGGTGGATGATGGGATTTTTATTCTATACTGTCATCTAATGAATGCAGAATTAGGTTGGTGGATGGTGGGAGTTGTGTTCCATATTGTAGCCCAATGAATGCAGAATTAGGTTGGTGGATGATGGGAGCTGTATTCCATATGGTTGTCCAGTGGATGTAGTATTAGGTTGGTGGATGATGGGAGCTGTATTCCATATCTCATCCAGTAAATGTAGGTTAGTGGATGATGGGATTTGTATTCCATACTCCTGAAAGGCACCAGATTTAGGAATAAAAAGTATATTTGCACCAATTCTGGGTATTGTCATTATGATATAACTTACTGTAGTCCAATCCGTTTAGAATTAGGTTGGTGGATGATGGGGGTTGTATTCCATACTGTGGCCCAATGAATGCAGAATTTGGTTGGTGGATGGTGGGATTTGTATTCCATACACCTGAAAGGCACCAGATTTAGGAATAAAGAGTATATATTCACCAGTTCTGGTTATTGCCGTTGTTATATAATTTACTGTAGTCCAATCAGTTTATAATTAGGTTGGTGGATGATGGGATTTGTATTTCATACTGTCATCCAATGGATGCAGAATTAAGTTGGTGGATGATGGGATTTGTATTCTATACTTTTGTCCAGTGAATGTAGAATTAAGTTGGTGGATGATGGGATTTGTATTCCATACTGTCACCCAGTGGATGAAGAATTAAGTTGGTGGATAATGGGATTTGTATTCTATACTGTCATCCAGTTAATGCAGAATTAAGTTGGTGGATGATGGGATTTGTATTCTATACTTTTGTCCAGTGAATGTAGAATTAAGTTGGTGGATGATGGGATTTGTATTCCATACTGTCACCCAGTGGATGAAGAATTAAGTTGGTGGATAATGGGATTTGTATTCTATACTGTCATCCAGTTAATGCAGAATTAAGTTGGTGGATGATGGGATTTGTATTCTATACTGTCGTCCAGTGAATGCAGAATTAAGTTGGTGGATGATGGGATTTTTATTCTATACTGTCATCTAATGAATGCAGAATTAGGTTGGTGGATGGTGGGAGTTGTATTCCATACTGTCATCCAGTGGATGTAGTATTAGGTTGGTGGATAATGGAGTTTGTATTCCATACTGTCGTACAGTGAATGCAGAATTAGTTTAGTGGATGATGGGATTTGTATTCCATACACCTGAAAGACACCAGATTTAGGAATAAAGGGTATACTTGCACCAATTCTGGTTATTGTTGTTGTGATATAATTTGCTCTGGTCTAATGCATGCGGCTGTAGGGTAGTGGATGATGGGAGTTGTCATACCAAAGATATCCATTACCCTAAAGGACCAAGAAAAGTCACTTAATGCGGTGTAAGCTTTTTGCCAACGGTGCAATCCATGCCATCTGGGCAAGTTGATGTCGATTGTGCTTCTCGTGTTGTCCAGGGTTTGAATATATCATCTCAACAACATCTTTCCCTTTCAGTGAAACTTTTCGAAGTCATAGAGACGGAAAAGACCCTCTACTTAGTGATGGAATACGCCAGCGCTGGTAAGTGCCGTGGGACCCCCATCCTATACTGCCATTTGCCATCATTTGGTGCCATATAGCGATGCCCAGCTCCTCACATTCCTCTTGGGATGGTGCTATGTCTCCCATCGCTTCCACTCCTTGGAAATTATAGTACAACAAGTCCCGGGAGTTGTAGTGCCTCCCCAAGATCGAGCCATAAGGAGAGGCGGGTCATAAATGTTGCTGTTGTTGTTGTCGTCATCATCGTTATTATTATAATTATATGATGATGGTGATGATGATGATGATGATGGTTGTCGTCGTCATCAACATCATCATTATTATCATTAGAGGATGATGATGATGATGATGATGATGGTTGTCGTCATCATCATTATCATTAGATAAGAAAACTAGTCCAATGTGGGCTAGGCAAAACTACGGTGAGGTGGATCTGTAATTGGTTAAGTGGACGAACACAGAGAGTGCTCACTAATGCTTCCTCTTCATCTTGGAAAGAAGTGACAAGTGGAGTGCCCAAAGCAGGGTTCCGTCCTGGGCCCGGTCCTGTTCAACATCTTTATTAATGACTTAGATGAAGGGCTAGAAGGCAGGATCATCAAGTTTGCAGATGACACCAAATTGGGAGGGATAGCCAATAGTCCAGAGGACAGGAGCAGAATTCAAAACGATCTTGACAGATTAGAGAGATGGGCCAAAACTAACAAAATGAAGTTCAACAATGACAAATGCAAGATACTCCACTTTGGCAGAAAAAATGAAATGCAAAGATACAGAATGGGGGACAATGCCTGGCTCGAGAGCAGTACGTGTGAAAAAGATCTTGGAGTCCTCGTGGTCAACAAGTTAAACATGAGCCAGGAATGTGATGTGGCGGCAAAAAAAGCCAATGGGATTTTGGCCTGCATCAAGAGGAGCATAGTGTCTAGATCTAAGGAAGTCATGCTACCCCTCTATTCTGCTTTGGTTAGACCACTTTACCTGGAATATTGTGTCCAATTCTGGGCACCACAATTCAAGAGAGATATTGACAAGCTGGAATGTGTCCAGAAGAGGGCCACTAAAATGATCAAGGGTCTGGAGAACAAGCCCTATGAGGAGCGGCTTGGGGAACTGGGCATGTTTAGCCTGAAGAAGAGAAGGCTGAGAGGAGACATGATAGCCATGTATAAATATGTGAGAGGAAGCCACAGGGAGGAGGAGGGAGCAAGCTTGTTTTCTGCTTCCTTGGAGACTAGGACGCAATGGAACAATGGCTTCAAACTACAAGAGAGGAGATTCCATCTGAACATTAGGAAGAACTTCCTGACTGTGAGAGCCGTTCAGCAGTGGAACTCTCTGCCCCGGAGTGTGGTGGAGGCTCCTTCTTTGGAAGCTTTTAAGCAGAGGCTGGATGGCCATCTGTCAGGGGTGATTTGAATGCAATATTCCTGCTTCTTGGCAGAATGGGGTTGGACTGGATGGCCCACGAGGTCTCTTCCAACTCTTTGATTCTATGATTCTATGATGATGATGATGGTTGTCGTCGTCATCATCATTATCATTAGATGATGATGATGGTTGTCGTCATCATCATTATTATGGGATTTATAATATATGGGATTTGGATTTAATGTCCATCCAGGATATTCATTGGGATGGAAATGCATTGAACCCTTTTCCTTGGGCTGCAAAACCCTTACCAAATACATCCCTTTCCCCTTTTATTTTGCAGGCGAAGTCTTCGATTACTTAGTCTCTCACGGCCGGATGAAGGAGAAAGAAGCCCGGGCCAAGTTCAGACAGGTAGGGAAGCATGGGATATATACTGCATTTGGGGTTTTGTTCTCTTCCCAGACTCCAAACTCATTGCAATGGAGTCTGGGCTTTGCAAAGGAGCCATACGAGTTGACTAGGCTTTGTCATGGAGACCGTGCGGGCTGCTCACATGGCTGGCTATCGATCCCTCCATTCCGGCTTCAGGGCCGAAATATTGATCGTCGTTCTCTTTAAAAGGGTGGGAAAGACGTCACTTCTCGGCAGGAAGGAGCTGCGCATGGGGAGCTCTGCACATGTGCATTAATTCCATGCTTTTCCCTTTCTAGATTGTCTCCGCTGTGCACTATTGTCACCAAAAGAACATCGTCCATAGGGATCTCAAGGTAATAACGCACCCATTGGGTGGCTTTCCTCGTTTCCTTATGATAACACTTATGTTCCCGGATTATCCATGCCATTTTCTAATTGGTCTTCTTCTAAAGACATGGGAAAACTTTATCAAACTGCCAAAACTTTGGTTTTTTACGGGAGGAACATCGTACAGCACATTTTGCAATAGTTTTCCAATAAATATCTCCTGGAGTCTCAACAAATTTAACATAGTTTGTGCTACAAAAATGAAGCACAACTACTTTCAGAGTAAGGACTGCACAATTAAGCAGGAAAGAAGACTTAGAATCATAGAATCAAAGAGTTGGGAGATGTTGCAACCCAGACCAGGAAACAAGACCATAAGATATTAATCCACCACACTTGACTGTAGGAAAAAACAATCCTTTTTTATTGATAAAAAATGGTTACAAAATAGAGGAAAATACAAAGTCCAAAAAGCCACAGTAAAATTCAGCAGTCAGGAATGTCTATGAACTAGATCAAAATTCCAAAAGCAACACTAGAAAAACCTGGAACCTGTTAGCATCTCACTAACCGTACTTGGAAACTAGAAGCCTCTGGGAATGCAGGCCATGGAAACCAGGAAATCTGCCAAGGTAATGCCTCAGTCTAAACGATGCTTGATCTAATGAGAGAGCCCAGGGAGAGAAACTTAAAACTAAAGAAACTGTTTCGGGACACGCCTCCAGGCTTTGAAGCCTGTGCTTCAAGGTTAATCTGCTTGACCTTCGCAGACTCTGCGATTCACTCCTGTTTTTCCAAATCTGTCCTTTTCTATCCTCATTTAAAAAAGGCAGGTGCTAGCTCCTCTGGAGAACTATCACCGCTTGATTCAGAAACATTCCCATCAGGATGCGTAGTTTCACTTTCCAAGCCACTGACCTCAGAATCAACAGTTTCAACAGTTTCCAAACCATCAGGGACAAATTCATGTTCAGTAGCCTGTTCAGTTGCATCAGGAAATATAATCAGAGAATCAGGTTCAGGTTCACACGCAGGCTGAACCCCAACAGAAGACACCTCATGGGCCATCCAGGGACTTTCTTTTTGTGAGAAGACCAAGGCAAAGAAGGCATTAAGTAGTTTTGCCTTTTCCTTATCATCCCCTGACAGCATTGCCCCATCTTCTCCTCGAAGAGGCCTTATCGCCTCCTTGTTTTTCTTTTTTCTACTGACATAAGAAAAGAAGCCCTTTTTATTGTTTTTAATGTCCCTGGCAAACTTGAGCTCGTTTTGTGCTTTGGCCTTGCGGACCTTTTCCCTACAGGTGTTGGCTATTTGTTTGAATTCTTCTTTGGTGATTTCTCCCTTTTTCCACTTCTTGTGCATGTCTCTTTTGTGTCTTAGCACAGTTAGAAGTTCTTTGGTCATCCATTCTGGCTTCTTTGCACTTGTCCTATTTTTTCTCTTTGTTGGCACGGTTTGCAATTGCAAATTGTGGAATCATTGGGAGTTGTAGTTTGACAAGGGCCTGCAGCCTTCTCTGCCAGTGGGTGCTGGTGCCTCACCAAACTACAAATCCCATAGTATTGAGCCATGGCAGTGCAAGTGAGTCATTAATCCTATAATGTCGATGACACCCCTAGTTTTCCCTACCCCAAATAAATCATTATTATAATTATATAATTTTGAAAATTGCAGAATGCTTCTATTTCACATTTGAGTCTCCTTTGTGGAGAGAAAAAGTGGGGTTCAAATAAGCATATTATTAATAATAATAATAATAAAATACTCCATTATTCTTAGCAAGACCTGTCCTTTACAGGAATTGGAAATGTGACTATTTTGGACTACAACTCCCATTGCTTTTATTAGCATGGTGGCAATGCAACTTGCCATCCTTTCTACCCATATTCATCTTGCATTTTGTTGGAAAAGTGACTATTTTGGACTACAACTCCCATCGCTTTTATTAGCATGGTGGCAATGCAACTTGCCATCCTTTCTACCCGTATACATCTTGCATTTTGTTGGAAAAGTGACTATTTTGGACTACAACTCCCATCGCTTTTATTAGCATGGTGTCAATGCAACTTGCCATCTTTTCTACCCATATACATCTTGCATTGAGTTGGAAATGTGACTATTTTGGACTACAACTCCCATCGCTTTTATTGGCATGGTGGCAATACAACTTGCCATCCTTTCTACCCATAAACATTTTGCATTGAGTTGGAAATGTGACTATTTTGGACTACAAATCCCATCGCTTTTATTAGTATGGTGGCTATGCAACTTGCCATCCTTTCTACCCATATACATCTTGCATTGAGTTGGAAATGTGACTATTTTGGACTACAACTTCCATTGCTTTTATTAGCATGGTGGCTATACAACTTGCCATCCTTTCTACCCGTATACATCTTGCATTGAGTTGGAAATGTGACTATTTTGGACTACAACTCCCATCGCTTTTATTAGCATGGTGGTTATGCAACTTGCCATCCTTTCTACTGTATACATCTTGCATTGAGTTGGAAATGTGACTATTTTGGACTACAACTCCCATCACCTTTATTAGCATGGTGGCAATGCAAGTTGCCATCCTTTCCATCCATATACATCCTGCATTGAGTTGGAAATGTGACTATTTTGGACTACAACTCCCATTGCTTTTATTAGCATGGTGGTTATGCAACTTGCCATCCTTTCTACCCATATGCATGCTGCATTGAGTTGGAAACGTGACTATTTTGGACTACAACTCCCATTGCTTTTATTAGCATGGTGGCAATGCAACTTGCCATCCTTTCTACCCATATCTATCTTGCATTGAGTTGGAAATGTGAGTATTTTGGACTACAATTCCCATCGCTTTTATTGGCATGGTGGCAATGCAACTTGCCATCCTTTCTAGTTTCTACCCATATACATCTTGCATTGAGTTGGAAATTTGACTATTTTGGACTACAACTCCCATTGCTTTTTTAGCATGGTGGTTATGCAAGTTGCCATGCTTTCTACCCATATACATCTTGCATTGAGTTGGAAACATGACTATTTTGACCTACATGGTGGTTTTGAACTAGCATGGTGGTTATGCAAGATGCCATCCTTTCTGCCCATATATGCCTCTTGCATCAAGTTGGAAATGTGACTATTGCGGACTACAACTCCCATCACTTTTATTAGCATGGTGGCAATGCAAGTTGCCATCCTTTCTACCCATATACATCTTGCATTGAGTTGGAAACGTGACTATTTTGGACCACAATTCCCATGATGTTTGCTGGCAGGGGATTCTGGGAGTTGTTGTCCTCTTTTTCCAGTCATTGCCCCCTTTCCTATCCCTTAACACTTCCTTTTGTGGGAAGGCTTCTCCTGCCGTTTGTATCCCGTCTCGAACCGAAACGAAAGGGAGATAATCATGATTTATCATGATCATCATGATCATCATCATCATCATCATCATTATTATACACTATGCAAAACTGTTTTTATTCCTGGGTTACAAATGTCATTTCCTAATTGATTCTACCATAAAAACATGGGGAAAGTTGATTAAAAGTGCCCAAACTTTGTTTTTACGAGCGAGATGTTGTGCAGCACATTTTGCAATAGTGTTTCAAAGAATCGCTCATCGAGTCTCAGCCCATTCAACAGAGTTTGTGGCACGAAAACAAAATTTCTGGAGCGGAACGACTACTTTCAGAGTAAGGGACGGACAATTAAACAGGAAATGAGACTTTCAAACCAGGAACAGAACATTTTTTTTTCAAATTTTGTTACATAGTATACATAAGTTTTATACGACTCTTACTGTATAAATGAGGTTTGGACATTTTTCCTTTTAAACACATATAAAAGACTTGATTCTTGTGTAGTTTCTTCTCTTGCTGCTCTGTGTGGATCATCAGAAGTATCCTCTCTCAACAGGTTTTCCTTTCTTAATTAGGAACATGGCATCCCAGCTTTGCAAACTCAACACACAGCAATCCCTGTTGGGCATGGGTTGGGTGTCAATTTGCAAAACAGGATCATTGCATGCTTATATGGAATCACGACTGTCCCGAGAAAAGTCCCTTTTGGGGACTGGCAGTTAAGATGAGCCAAAGGAGAAAGAGAAGAAGGGTCTATTTATTTGCAAACCCAACATGCAGCCATCTCAGTCACTAGGACGCATTGACCACAGACAGGTTAGGTGTCATTTTGCAAAATATTAAAATCTTTGCATCGCTGCAAAACATTGTTACAAAACATTAAGACCTTTGCATCGCTGCAAAGCATTAAAACGTTTGCATCGCTGCAAAACATTAAATCCTTTGCATCACTGCAAAGCATTAAAACCTTTGCATTATTGCAAAACCTACTTTTTGTATCGCTACAAAACATTAAAACCTTTGCATCACTGCAAAACATTACAATCTTTGCATTGTTGCAAAAATTATACTTTTTGTATCACTGCATAACATTACAATCTTTGCATTGTTGCAAAAATTATACTTTTTGTATCACTGCAAAACATTACAATCTTTGCATTGTTGCAAAAATTATACTTTTTGTATCACTGCAAAACATTACAATCTTTGCATTGTTGCAAAACATTATACTTTTTGTATCGCCGCAAAGCATTAAAACCTTTTCATTGCTGCAAAATATTAAAACCTTTGCATTGTTTCAGAACATACTTTTTGTGTCGCTGCAAAACATTAAACCTTTGCATTGTTGCAAAACATATTTTCTGTATCGCTGCAAAACATTAAAACCTTTGCATTGTTGCAGAACATACTTTTTGTATTGCTGCAAAACATTAAAATCTTTGCATTGTTGCAAAACATTATACTTTTTGTATCACTTCAAAACATTAAACCTTTGCATTGTTGCAAAACAAGCCCGAAAAAAACCCACAACAACCCAGTGATTCCGGCCATGAAAGCCTTCGACAATACATTATACTTTTTGTATCACTTCAAAACATTAAAACCTTTGCATTGTTGCAAAACATTATACTTTTTGTATTACTGCAAAACATTAAAACCTTTGCATTGTTGCAAAACATTATACTTTTTGTATTACTGCAAAACATTAAAACCTTTGCATTGTTGCAAAACAGTATAGTTTTTGTATCGCTGCAAAACATCAAAACCTTTGCATCGTTTATATGGAGCCAGGGCGGCTCACCACATAAAAGGAATGCATTCAATGCTGTAAAATACAATAATAAACTAAACAATTGAAATAGATAGTACAGAACATTAGACAAAAAAACAAATCCCATAAAAACATAAAGGATTTAGTTTCATCTTGTTTCCCCTCGTCCAGTCTCTTACTGATGACACAGGCACTGGTTTAGAATCAGGACAGCTTCCTTGGCTTTAGGTGGGAAGGAGTAGTAGAGCCGGGTGTCGTCTGCATATATGATACATATATGCAGACGACACTCCAAATCTCCGGATGGCGTTTCCCAGCAGTTTCATATATATCTTGAACAGCATGGGGGACAGAATGGAACCCTGAGGAACCCCATAGGTCGATGGGTGGGGGTTCAAACAGGGGTCCCCCAGCACCACTTTCTGGGTACAACCCAGAAGGAGACCATGGTCAATGATATTGAAAGCCGCTAAGAGATCCAGGAGAAGCAACAAGGACACACTCCCCCGGCCTAGCTCTCTGCGGAGATCATCCACCAAGGTGACCAAAGCTGTCTCTGTTCCATAGCCAGGCCTGAAACCAGATTGATATGGATTTAGATTAGCATTTCTCAACGTGGGGGTTGAGACCCCTAAGGGGGGGTCCCAAGGGGTGTCAGGGGTCCCCAAAAACCATCAGAAAGCACAGTATTTTCTCTTGGTCATGGGGGTTCTGCGTGGGAAATTTGAATCAATCCTACCATTGGTGGAGTTCAGAATGCTCTTTGATTGTAGGTGAACTATACATCCCAGCAACTACAACTCCCAAAGGTTTATTTTCCCCAAACTCCACCAGTGTTCACATTTGGGCATATTGTGTATTCATGCCAAGATTGGTCCAGATACAACATTGCCTGAGTCCACAATGCTTTCTGGATGTAGGTGAACTACAACTTCCAAACTCAAGGTCAATGCCCACCAAATCCTTCCAGTATTTTCTGTTGGTCATGTGTGCCAAGATTGGTCCAATTCCACCCTTGGTGGGGTTCAGAATACTCTTTGATTGTAGGTGAACTATACATCCCAGCAACTACAACTCCCAAAGGTTTATTTTCCCCAAACTCCACCAGTGTTCACATTTGGGCATATTGTGTATTCATGCCAAGATTGGTCCAGATACAACATTGCCTGAGTCCACAATGCTTTCTGGATGTAGGTGAACTACAACTTCCAAACTCAAGGTCAATGCCCACCAAATCCTTCCAGTATTTTCTGTTGGTCATGTGTGCCAAGATTGGTCCAATTCCACCCGTGGTGGAGTTCAGAATGCTCTTTGGTTGTAGGTGAACTATACATCCCAGCAACTACAACTCCCAAAGGTTTATTTCCCCCAAACTCCACCAGTGTTCACATTTGGACATACTGAGTATTCATGCCACGTTTGTCCCAGATCCATCATTGCTTGAGTCCACAGTGCTCTCTGGGTGTAGGTGAACTACGACTCCCAAACTCAAGGTCAATGCCCACCAAACCCTTCCATTATTTTCTGTTGGTCATGGGTGTTCTGTGTGCCAAGTTTGGTTCAGTTCTATCGTTGGTGGAGTTCAGAATGCTCTTTGATTGTAGGTGAACTATAAATCCCAGCAACTACAACTAAATAACAAAATCAATCCCCCCAACCCCAATTTGGGTACATTGGGTATTTGTGCCAAATGTGGTCCAGTGAATGAAAATACATCCTGCATATCAGATATTTACATTATGGTCCATAATAGTATCAAATGACAGTTTAGAAGTAGCAATGAAAACAATGTTATGGTTGAGGGTCACCACAACCTGAGGAACTGTATTAAGGGGCCGATGCATAGAGAAGGTTGAGAACCACTGATCTAGATCATCTGCATCATCCAGAAATCCCTGGAGTTGGGAAAGCCACCACACACTCCAGAAAGGGGAGATTGGACACTGGTTAACAGGTCTCACAACTGCCTCCTTGGCACTTTGCCTTGTTCCAAGGAGGCATTGACCACCACCACCTTCACCCAGTTCCTCTCTGGCCTGTTGGATCAGCCAGGATCTGGATCAGATGTGGTAGCTCTCACCTCTCCAAGGATCCTGTCCACGTTCTCAGGCTTCACAATCTAAATGTAGCCGTCATAGGAATAGTTTCCAACCAGGAACAGAACGTTCTTTCCCAGTTTGTGTTTATATTGTATTGTCGATTGTCTCCGTCCAGGCCGAGAACCTCTTGCTGGACGCCGACGCCAACATCAAGATCGCGGACTTTGGTTTCAGCAACGAGTTCACGCTGGGCTCCAAGCTGGACACCTTCTGCGGAAGTCCTCCTTACGCCGCCCCGGAGCTCTTCCAGGGCAAGAAGTACGACGGGCCGGAAGTGGACATCTGGAGCCTGGGGGTCATCCTCTATACCCTGGTCAGCGGCTCACTGCCCTTCGACGGGCAGAACCTCAAGGTGAGGCCGGAGAGCAGGATGACCAGCGGTGCATTTGCACTGCCAAAGGAAGGCGGTTCAACCCCACTTTCACTGCCATGGGATCAGAGAAATACAGGCTTGGAAGGGACCCCCAAAGGCCATCTAGTCCAACCCATTTGTTCATCCAAACCCTCCTGACAGATAGCCATGTAGCCTCTTTTTAAAGACCTCCTGTGAAGGAGACTCCATGGACTCCCAATCCACATTCCACTAGAGGTGGAAGGGACCCCCAAAGGCCATCTAGTCCAACCCATTTGTTCATCCAAACCCTCCTGACTAGCCATGTAGCCTCTTTTTAAAGACCTCCTGTGAAAGAGACTCCATGGACTCCCAATCCACATTCCACTAGAGGTGGAAGGGACCCCCAAAGGCCATCTAGTCCAACCCATTTGTTCATCCAAACCCTCCTGACAGATAGCCATGTAGCCTCTTTTTAAAGACCTCCTGTGAAGGAGACTCCATGGACTCCCAATCCACATTCCACTAGAGGTGGAAGGGACCCCCAAAGGCCATCTAGTCCAACCCATTTGTTCATCCAAACCCTCCTGACTAGCCATGTAGCCTCTTTTTAAAGACCTCCTGTGAAAGAGACTCCATGGACTCCCAATCCACATTCCACTAGAGGTGGAAGGGACCCCCAAAGGCCATCTAGTCCAACCCATTTGTTCATCCAAACCCTCCTGACTAGCCATGTAGCCTCTTTTTAAAGACCTCCTGTGAAAGAGACTCCATGGACTCCCAATCCACATTCCACTAGAGGTGGAAGGGACCCCCAAAGGCCATCTAGTCCAACCCATTTGTCCATCCAAACCCTCCTGACAGATAGCCATTCAGCCTCTTTTTAAAGACCTCCTGTGAAAGAGACTCCATGGACTCCCAATCCACATTCCACTAGAGGTGGAAGGGACCCCCAAAGGCCATCTAGTCCAACCCATTTGTCCATCCAAACTCTCCCTACAGATAGCCATGTAGCCTCTTTTTAAAGACCTCCTGTGAAAGAGACTCCGTGGACTCCCAATCCACATTCCACTAGAGGTGGAAGGGACCCCCAAAGGCCATCCAGTCCAACCCATTTGTTCATCCAAACCCTCCTGACAGATAGCCATTTAGCCTCTTTTTAAAGACCTCCTGTGAAAGAGACTCCGTGGACTCCCAATCCACATTCCACTAGAGGTGGAAGGGACCCCCAAAGGCCATCTAGTCCAACCCATTTGTCCATCCAAACCCTCCTGACAGATAGCCATTTAGCCTCTTTTTAAAGACCTCCTGTGAAAGAGACTCCGTGGACTCCCAATCCACATTCCACTAGAGGTGGAAGGGACCCCCAAAGGCCATCTAGTCCAACCCATTTGTTCATCCAAACCCTCCTGACTAGCCATGTAGCCTCTTTTTAAAGACCTCCTGTGAAAGAGACTCCATGGACTCCCAATCCACATTCCACTAGAGGTGGAAGGGACCCCCAAAGGCCATCTAGTCCAACCCATTTGTCCATCCAAACCCTCCTGACAGATAGCCATGTAGCCTCTTTTTAAAGACCTCCTGTGAAAGAGACTCCGTGGACTCCCAATCCACATTCCACTAGAGGTGGAAGGGACCCCCAAAGGCCATCTAGTCCAACCCATTTGTCCATCCAAACCCTCCTGACAGATAGCCATTCAGCCTCTTTTTAAAGACCTCCTGTGAAAGAGACTCCGTGGACTCCCAATCCACATTCCACTAGAGGTGGAAGGGACCCCCAAAGGCCATCTAGTCCAACCCATTTGTTCATCCAAACCCTCCTGACTAGCCATGTAGCCTCTTTTTAAAGACCTCCTGTGAAAGAGACTCCATGGACTCCCAATCCACATTCCACTAGAGGTGGAAGGGACCCCCAAAGGCCATCTAGTCCAACCCATTTGTCCATCCAAACCCTCCTGACAGATAGCCATTCAGCCTCTTTTTAAAGACCTCCTGTGAAAGAGACTCCATGGACTCCCAATCCACATTCCACTAGAGGTGGAAGGGACCCCCAAAGGCCATCTAGTCCAACCCATTTGTTCATCCAAACCCTCCTGACTAGCCATGTAGCCTCTTTTTAAAGACCTCCTGTGAAAGAGACTCCATGGACTCCCAATCCACATTCCACTAGAGGTGGAAGGGACCCCCAAAGGCCATCTAGTCCAACCCATTTGTCCATCCAAACTCTCCCTACAGATAGCCATTTAGCCTTTTTTTAAAGACCTCCTGTGAAGGAGACTCCATGGACTCCCAATCCACATTCCACTAGAGGTGGAAGGGACCCCCAAAGGCCATCCAGTCCAACCCATTTGTTCATCCAAACCCTCCTGACAGATAGCCATGTAGCCTCTTTTTAAAGACCTCCTGTGAAAGAGACTCCATGGACTCCCAATCCACATTCCACTAGAGGTGGAAGGGACCCCCAAAGGCCATCTAGTCCAACCCATTTGTCCATCCAAACCCTCCTGACTAGCCATGTAGCCTCTTTTTAAAGACCTCCTGTGAAAGAGACTCCATGGACTCCCAATCCACATTCCACTAGAGGTGGAGGGGACCCCCAAAGGCCATCTAGTCCAACCCATTTGTCCATCCAAACCCTCCTGACAGATAGCCATGTAGCCTCTTTTTAAAGACCTCCTGTGAAAGAGACTCCATGGACTCCCAATCCACATTCCACTAGAGGTGGAAGGGACCCCCAAAGGCCATCTAGTCCAACCCATTTGTCCATCCAAACCCTCCTGACAGATAGCCATTCAGCCTCTTTTTAAAGACCTCCTGTGAAAGAGACTCCGTGGACTCCCAATCCACATTCCACTAGAGGTGGAAGGGACCCCCAAAGGCCATCTAGTCCAACCCATTTGTCCATCCAAACCCTCCTGACTAGCCATGTAGCCTCTTTTTAAAGACCTCCTGTGAAGGAGACTCCATGGACTCCCAATCCACATTCCACTAGAGGTGGAAGGGACCCCCAAAGGCCATCCAGTCCAACCCATTTGTTCATCCAAACCCTCCTGACTAGCCATGTAGCCTCTTTTTAAAGACCTCCTGTGAAAGAGACTCCATGGACTCCCAATCCACATTCCACTAGAGGTGGAAGGGACCCCCAAAGGCCATCTAGTCCAACCCATTTGTCCATCCAAACCCTCCTGACTAGCCATGTAGCCTCTTTTTAAAGACCTCCTGTGAAAGAGACTCCATGGACTCCCAATCCACATTCCACTAGAGGTGGAAGGGACCCCCAAAGGCCATCTAGTCCAACCCATTTGTCCATCCAAACCCTCCTGACAGATAGCCATTCAGCCTCTTTTTAAAGACCTCCTGTGAAAGAGACTCCGTGGACTCCCAATCCACATTCCACTAGAGGTGGAAGGGACCCCCAAAGGCCATCTAGTCCAACCCATTTGTTCATCCAAACCCTCCTGACTAGCCATGTAGCCTCTTTTTAAAGACCTCCTGTGAAAGAGACTCCATGGACTCCCAATCCACATTCCACTAGAGGTGGAAGGGACCCCCAAAGGCCATCTAGTCCAACCCATTTGTCCATCCAAACTCTCCCTACAGATAGCCATTTAGCCTTTTTTTAAAGACCTCCTGTGAAGGAGACTCCATGGACTCCCAATCCACATTCCACTAGAGGTGGAAGGGACCCCCAAAGGCCATCCAGTCCAACCCATTTGTTCATCCAAACCCTCCTGACAGATAGCCATGTAGCCTCTTTTTAAAGACCTCCTGTGAAAGAGACTCCATGGACTCCCAATCCACATTCCACTAGAGGTGGAAGGGACCCCCAAAGGCCATCTAGTCCAACCCATTTGTCCATCCAAACCCTCCTGACTAGCCATGTAGCCTCTTTTTAAAGACCTCCTGTGAAAGAGACTCCATGGACTCCCAATCCACATTCCACTAGAGGTGGAAGGGACCCCCAAAGGCCATCCAGTCCAACCCATTTGTTCATCCAAACCCTCCTGACTAGCCATGTAGCCTCTTTTTAAAGACCTCCTGTGAAAGAGACTCCATGGACTCCCAATCCACATTCCACTAGAGGTGGAAGGGACCCCCAAAGGCCATCTAGTCCAACCCATTTGTCCATCCAAACCCTCCTGACTAGCCATGTAGCCTCTTTTTAAAGACCTCCTGTGAAAGAGACTCCATGGACTCCCAATCCACATTCCACTAGAGGTGGAAGGGACCCCCAAAGGCCATCCAGTCCAACCCATTTGTTCATCCAAACCCTCCTGACTAGCCATGTAGCCTCTTTTTAAAGACCTCCTGTGAAAGAGACTCCATGGACTCCCAATCCACATTCCACTAGAGGTGGAAGGGACCCCCAAAGGCCATCTAGTCCAACCCATTTGTCCATCCAAACCCTCCTGACAGATAGCCATTCAGCCTCTTTTTAAAGACCTCCTGTGAAAGAGACTCCATGGACTCCCAATCCACATTCCACTAGAGGTGGAAGGGACCCCCAAAGGCCATCCAGTCCAACCCATTTGTTCATCCAAACCCTCCTGACAGATAGCCATGTAGCCTCTTTTTAAAGACCTCCTGTGAAGGAGACTCCATGGACTCCCAATCCACATTCCACTAGAGGTGGAAGGGACCCCCAAAGGCCATCCAGTCCAACCCATTTGTTCATCCAAACCCTCCTGACTAGCCATGTAGCCTCTTTTTAAAGACCTCCTGTGAAGGAGACTCCATGGACTCCCAATCCACATTCCACTAGAGGTGGAAGGGACCCCCAAAGGCCATCCAGTCCAACCCATTTGTCCATCCAAACCCTCCTGACAGATAGCCATGTAGCCTCTTTTTAAAGACCTCCTGTGAAAGAGACTCCATGGACTCCCAATCCACATTCCACTAGAGGTGGAAGGGACCCCCAAAGGCCATCCAGTCCAACCTCCTTGGCCATATAAGAAGTCACCATCCTACTTTCACTGCCATGGGATCATAGAAATACAGACTTGGAAGGACCCCCAAAGGCCATCCAGGCCACCCATTTGGTCATGCAAGCCCTCCCGACAAATGACTATCCAGCCTCTATTTAAAGGTCTCCAGTGAACGAGACTCCATTGGAATCCCAGTCTACATTCCACTCGAATCAGGACCCGAAAGGCCATCTAATCCATCCCCTTTTGCCATGCAAGTTCCCCCCCCTTCCCGATAGATGACCATTTAGCCTCTATTTGAAGACCTCCTGTGAAGGAGACTCCATTGACTTCAGTCTACATTCCACTAGAAGTGGAAGGATCCCTCAAAGGCCATCCAGTCCACCCCCTTTGGCCATACAAGCCTTCTTGACGGATGGCCATCCAGCCTCTACTGAAAGACCTGTAGTGAAGGAGACTACATGAACTCCCAGTCTATATTCCACTAGAGATGGAAAGGGACCCCCAAAGGCCATCCAGTCCAACCTTCTTGGCCATATAAGAAGTCACCATCCTACTTTCACTGCCATGGGATCATAGAAATACAGACTTGGAAGGGATCCCCAAAGGCCATCCAGTCCACCACTTCTGGTCATAGAATCATAGAATCAATGAGTTGGAAGAGACCTCATGGGCCATCCTGTCCAACCCCCTGTCAAGAAGCAGGCAGAATACAAACTGGGAGTACAATGGAGTCTCATTCACTGGATGTCTATAAGTAGAGGCTGGATGGACATCTGTCAGGAAGGCTTGTATGGCCAAAGGGGGCGGACTGGATGGCCTATGGAGGTCCCTTCCAATTATAGTGGAATATAGACTGTCTGGGAGCCCAATGGAGTCTCCTTCTCTAGAGGTCTTTATATAGCAGAAAAAATGCTGCACTCGCAGAGCTCAGGTGGTGTTGTATTTCAGTGTCAATGTTGACATCTGTGGACAGTCCACGTCTCGCAAGCGTATAGCAGGGTTGGGAGGACAATAGCTTTATAAAGAAGCCCCTTGGTCACCTTATGGATGTCCTGGTCTTCAAAACACTCTCTGCTTCATTTGGAAGAATGTTGCACTTGCAGAGCTCTGGCAGTGTTGTATTTCAGTGTCAATGTTGACATCTGTAGACAGTCCACGTCTCGCAAGCGTATAGCAGGGTTGGGAGGACAATAGCGTCATAAACAAGTCCCTTGGTCTCCCTACGGATGTCCCGATTCTCAAACACTCTCTGCTTCATTGGAAGAATGCTGCACACGCAGAGTTTAGGCGGTGTTGTATTTCAGTTTCAATGTTGACATCTGTAGACAGTCCACATCTCGCAAGCATATAGCAGGGTTGGGAGGACAATGGCTTTATAAACAAGTCCCTTGGTCTCCCTACGGATGTCCCGGACCTCAAACACTCTCTGCTTTATTGAAAGGATGCTGCACTCACAGACCTCAGGCGGTGTTGTATTTCAGCGTCAATGTTGACATCTGTAGACAGTCCACATCTCGCAAGCATATAACAGGGTTGGGAGGACAATGGCTTTATAAACAAGTCCCTTGGTCTCCCTACGGATGTCCCGGACCTCAAACACTCTCTGCTTTATTGAAAGGATGCTGCACTCACAGACCTCAGGCGGTGTTGTATTTCAGGGTCAATGTTGACATCTGTAGACAGTCCACATCTCGCAAGCATATAGCAGGGTTGGGAGGACAATGGCTTTATAAACAAGTCCCTTGGTCTCCCTACGGATGTCCCGGACCTCAAACACTCTCTGCTTTATTGAAAGGATGCTGCACTCACAGACCTCAGGCGGTGTTGTATTTCAGGGTCAATGTTGACATCTGTAGACAGTCCACATCTCGCAAGCATATAGCAGGGTTGGGAGGACAATGGCTTTATAAACAAGTCCCTTGGTCTCCCTACGGATGTCCCGGACCTCAAACACTCTCTGCTTTATTGAAAGGATGCTGCACTCACAGACCTCAGGCGGTGTTGTATTTCAGCGTCAATGTTGACATCTGTAGACAGTCCACATCTCGCAAGCATATAACAGGGTTGGGAGGACAATGGCTTTATAAACAAGTCCCTTGGTCTCCCTACGGATGTCCCGGACCTCAAACACTCTCTGCTTTATTGAAAGGATGCTGCACTCACAGAGCTCAGGCAGTGTTGTATTTCAGTGTCAATGTTGACATCTGTAGACAGTCCACGTCTCGCAAGCGTATAGGAGGGTTGGAAGGCCAATAGCTTTATAAAGCCCCTTGGTCTCCCTACGAATGTCCTGATCCTCAAACACTCTGCTTCATTGGAAGAATGCTGCACTTGCAGAGCTCAGGCGGTGATGCATTTCAGTGTCAATGTTGACTTTTGTGGAGAGGTGGCTGCCAAGGGAGCCGAAATGGTCAACCTTTTCTAAGCTGTATTTCTGGCATTGGAGAGGGAATGGCAGTGACTGCTGGAAGAGCACCATCCAAACCCTCTCAACAGATGCCCATTTGGCCTCTACTTATTAAAGAAATAGAAGATAAATAAGACCCATGAGTGGGAAGTGGGGATGATGGGCTGCCTCGTAGGGAATGGGGAAGGGCCTTGCATTGTGGAGTCGGGGGATTGGCATGATGACAACCACGTCCCCTTCTTCTTGCTCTCTTCTAGGAGCTGCGGGAGCGTGTGCTGCGGGGCAAGTACCGTGTCCCCTTCTACATGTCCACCGACTGCGAAAACATCCTCCGGCGCTTCTTGGTGCTCAACCCGGCCAAGCGCTGCACCTTGGAGGTGAGATCCCTGGGCGGAAACATGAAAAATGAAATGCTGCTCTTACATTCCTCCTTTCCTTTCCTCACAAAATCGGAAGGGACCCCCAAAGGCCATCCAATCCAACCCCCTTCCTTAGAATCCTGCAGTTGGAACGTAGCCTAATGGCCCTGTATTCCAATCCCCTTCTACCAGGCAGAAAGACACCATCCAATCACTCCCAATAGACAACCATCCAGCCATAGGTAGAAAGCCAGATATAATTGAGAGAGACAAAGGTGTGTGTGTGAGTGTATGTGTGTGTATATATACATATACATGTACATATACATATACATATATATATATGCAGCCTAATAGCCCTATATTCCAACCCCCTTCTGCCAGGCAGAAAGACACCATCCAATCACTCCCGATAGACAACCATCCAGCCATACATAGAAAACCACAGATGTAATTGAGAATGACAAAGGCATACACACACACACACACATATACATATATACATACACATACATACATGCAGCCTAATGGCCTATATTCCAATCCCCTTCTGCTGGGCAGAAAGACACCATCCAATCACTCCCGATAGACAACCATCCAGCCATAGATAGAAAACCACAGATGTAATTGAGAACGACAAAGGCATACACACACACACACACACACATATACATATATACATACACATACATACATGCAGCCTAATGGCCTATATTCCAATCCCCTTCTGCTGGGCAGAAAGACACCATCCAATCACTCCCGATAGACAACCATCCAGCCATAGATAGAAAACCACAGATGTAATTGAGAATGACAAAGGCATACACACACACACACACATATACATATATACATACACATACATACATGCAGCCTAATGGCCTATATTCCAATCCCCTTCTGCTGGGCAGAAAGACACCATCCAATCACTCCCGATAGACAACCATCCAGCCATAGATAGAAAACCACAGATGTAATTGAGAACGACAAAGGCATACACACACACACACACACACACACACATATACATATATACATACACATACATACATGCAGCCTAATGGCCTATATTCCAATCCCCTTCTGCCAGGCAGAAAGACACCATCCAATCACTCCCAATAGACAACCATCCAGCCATAGATAGAAAGCCACAGATAGAAAGCCACAAATCTATTGTGAGAGACAAATGCATATATATATATATACACACACACATATATACATATATACACACATACATACATACACACACACACACACACATATACATACACACACACACACACCAACAGGTCACAGGTTCGAATCTGGGGAGAGCGCGAATGAGCACCCTCTATCAGCTCCAGCTCCCCATGCGGGGACATGAGAGAAGCCTCCCACACACAAGGATGATAAAACATCAGAACATCTGGGCAATGTCCCCTGGGCAATATCCTTGCAGACGGCCAATTCTCTCACCAGAAGCGACTTGCAGTTTCTCAAGTTTCTCCTGACACGACCAAAAGTTTAAAAAAATTGAGAGAGGTTGTGTGACACATACATATACATATACACACACATATACATACATACATATATATCTATATATATAAATTTGTTAGGGGCATCCAACGAGGAAACAAAACTCAAAAACCCCCCAACGAAACTTAACCAAAATTCCCATGCCCATAACACAACCCACAAGGTACAAACATATCTACTCAAAATGAAAAACAACACAACAACACACTCACAAAACGGCAAAACAACAAAACTCAAAAATCCCCCAACGAAACTTAACCAAAATTCCCATGCCCATAACACAACCCACAAGGTACAAACATATCTACTCAAAATGAAAAACAACACAACAACACACTCACAAAACAACAAAACAACAAAACTCAAAAATCCCCCAACGAAACTTAACCAAAATTCCCATGCCCATAACACAACCCACAAGGTACAAACATATCTACTCAAAATGAAAAACAACACAACAACACACTCAAAACGGCAAAACAACAAAACTCGAAAATCCCCCAACGAAACTTAACTAAAATCCCCGTGCCCATAACACAACCCACAAGGTACAAACATATCTACTCAAAATGAAAAACAACACAACAACACACTCACAAAACGGCAAAACAACAAAACTCAAAAATCCCCCAACGAAACTTAACCAAAATTCCCATGCCCATAACACAACCCACAAGGTACAAAATATCTACTCAAAATGAAAAACAACACAACAACACACTCACAAAACGGCAAAACAACTGAGCATGCGCATTGGCGCCCAGCCGCAAGTTCCCTGGCGCACGCACATGCCCTTCCGGCCAACGTTCCCTCTGCGGAAACCATGCCCACTCCAAGCCCCACCGCGCCGCTTCCCGCACACACACACACACCCCTGCCGCACACACACACACAACCCCACACTCCATCTCTCCCCTCGCCGCCGCACACACACATGCAACCCCACTCCCCCCGCCGCCGCACACACATACACAACCCCACGCTCCATCACTCCCCCCCGCCGCCGCACACACACGCAACCCCACGCTCCATCACTCTCCCTGCTGCCGCACGCACACACGCAACCCCACTCCCCCCGCCGCCGCACGCACACATGCAACCCCACTCCCCTCGCCGCCGCACACACATACATAACCCCACGCTCCATCACTCCCCCCCGCCGCCGCACACACACACGCAACCCCACGCTCCATCACTCCCCCCGCTGCTGCACACACACACGCAACCCCACGCTCCATCACTCCCCCCGCCGCTGCACACACACACGCAACCCCATGCTCCATCACTCCCCCACCCCAATCTTACCTCCTTTTACTTCACGCCCCCTCCAAACCCCACCCCGCCGCTTCCCGCCCTGTCAAAATCTAGGAAAGACAGGAAGGAAGGAAAGAAGGAAGAAAGAGAAAGGGAGGTAAAGAAAAAGGGGGAAGGAAGGAAAGTTAGAGGAAGAAGGAAGAAGAAAAGGAAAGATGGAAGGAAAGGAAAGAGAGACAGCAGAAAAGAAAGGAAAAGGGGGAAGGAAGGAAAGAGATAGAGAAAGAAGAGGAGAAGGAAAGATGGGAGGGAAGGAAGGAAGGAAGGAGGGAAAGAAGGAGAGAAAGAGGGAAGATTGGCCACAGCAACACGTGGCGGGTAAAGGTTGTTATTTCTATTATTATTATTATTATTATTATTATTATTATTATTATTATGCTATTGTTCCTCTGAGACCCTTTTAGGGGGAATGGGAGAGGTGTCAGTTCCCATAGGCAATGCATTGCATTATTGTTATGATGGTGGTAAAATAAAAGGAAATAAAAAGTGAAAGAAGGAAGCACACAGGGAGGGAAGAAAGGCAAAGGAAGAAAGGGGGAGGGAATGAAGGAAAGAGAGAAGGATGAAACCAAGTAGTGAAAGAAGGAAAGAAAGAAAGAGGGAGAGAAGGAAGAAAGGAGAGAAAGGAGGAGGAAAAGGGGGAATGAATAGGTAGGGAGCTCTCTTTCATAACAGTCCAGATATCTACCTCAACTTTGATAAGTTTTACTATAGGCCACAGCAACGCGTGGCAGGGCACAGCTAGTATATATATATATATATATATATATATATATATATATATATACACACATACATACACACACATAAATATACACACACATATATTTGTGTGTGTGTGATACACACATGCATGCATTCATATATATACACATATACATAGATATACACACATACATGATCGATATAGAATCATAGAATCGGAAGATACTTTCTGCTGGGCAGAAAGACACCACCGATCCCTCCTGACAGATGACCATCTGGTCATCAATAGATAGCCATAGATATAATTGAGAGAGATAGGCTATGTGTGTAGATATATATGTGTGTGTGTATATATATACACACACACACACACACACACATGTATGATAGGCACTAAGTTCCTACTGCTGCAGCCTAGAATCCCATTGTTATTTTTCCATTTCCAGAAAATATATATACACACACACACACCTACATACACACCTACACACACATACACATATGCACACAGATATGCACACACATATGCACACACACATATATATACACACACATGTATTCAAATATATACACACATACACATACACACATATATGCACATACGTGAAAGATATAGAATCATAGAGTCGGAAGATACTTTCTGCTGGGCAGAAAGACACCACAGATCCCTCCTGACAGATGACCGTCTGGATATCAATAGATAGCCATAGATATAATTGAGAGAGATCATATATGCACACACACACACCCATATATATACACATAAACACATGCACACACATGCATGATAGGCACTAGGTTCCTACTGCTGTAGCCTATGGCTGGATGGTCATCTGCTGGGAGTGATTAAATGGTGCCTTTTTGCCCAGCAGGGAGTTTCTTCCAGCTTTAGGAGTCTATGCTATATCTATCCTGCATGTGTGTGTGTATGTGTTGTTTTTGTTATTTTCCCCTTTGCAGAAAGTGTCAGGCTTTAATTAGCGGCTGTCTTGGTGGGACGGGGCTCTTCCCACCGCCTTGCCCTCCTCCCCAATCTATGGCTGTAATTAGCCTAATCGACTCAAGGATAATTATATGTTGCAAGGGGAAGAGGGTGGCTTGCAGCTGCACCATCATTGTCGTTGTTCTCCCTTCCTAAACAATGCTCAAGGGAGTCCGCGTTTTCATCCCAAGAGTGCCTCTGAGCATATCCGAAGGGCTTGAGCGACATTCCCATTTTATGGACCTCGTTTTTTCCCCATTCCCTGCAGCAAATCATGAAGGACAAATGGATCAACATTGGCTACGAAGGGGATGAACTGAAGCCCTACAAGGAGCCCGAAGAGGACTTTGCAGATGCCAAACGGATCGGTAAGAGAACCAAGTGTGGTGTAGTTACTTGTAACTAGTTACTTTCCCCTTTATCCAGGAGTACGAACCAACCATGATGTATTGCTATCATTTTTCTTATGTCTGAACTATTTCAAAGCAATGCTGGATGGTTGCCACAGTTGTATTTTCCTGCCAGGCAGAATGGGGTTGGACTAGATGACCTATATATTAAACTTTCCTGTCTGGCAGAATGGGGTTGGACTAGATGCCCTTTAGGGGTCCCTTTCCAACCCGACCCTTTTGTGATTCTATGTGGCTGCTTATTTAATAGCCTTTTATGTCCTTTTATATGAACCATTATTTTCACTCAATTTAATATTGATCTAGATATTGTCGTTTCCTATCTGGCACAATGGGGTTGGGCCAGATGACCTTTAGGGGTCCCTTTCCCACTTGACCCTTCTGTGATTCTATGTGGCTACTTATTTAATAGCCTTTTTGCCTTTTATATGAGCCATTATTTTAACTCCATTTATTATTGATCTATATGTTGAGCAGCTTTATATTTTCCTGCCTGGCAGAATGGGGTTGGACTAGATGACCCTTGGGGTCCCCTTCCAACTCTACCATTCTATTCTCTATGTGGCTGTTTATTTAATTGCCTTTTTGCATTTTATATGAGACATTATTTCACTCCATTTATTGTTGACCTATATGTTCACCAGCTTTGTATTTTCCTGCTCGACAGAATGGAGTTGGACTAGATGACCTTTAGGGGTCCCTTTCCCACTTGACCCTTTTTGTGACCCTATGCGGCTGCTTACTCAATAGCCTTTTATGTCCTTTTATATGAGCCATTATTTTCACTCATTTTAATATTTATATACTAGCAGTCCCTTGCCACGCGTTGCTGTGGCCCACATGGGGGTTCTGTGTGGGAGGTTTGGCCCAATTCTATCGTTGGTGGGGTTCAGAATGGTCTGTGATTGTAGGTGAACTATAAATCCCAGCAACTACAACTCCCAAATGTCAAGAATCTTTTTTCCTCAAACTCCACCACTGTTCACATTTGGGCGTATTGAGTGCTTGTGCCAAGTTTGGTCCAGATCGATCATTGTTTGAGTCCACAGTGCTTTCTGGATGTCGGTGAACTACAACTCCCAAACTCAAGGTCAATGCCCACCAAACCCTTCCAGTATTTTCTGTTGGTCATGGGAGTTCTGTGTGCCAAGTTTAGTTCAATTCCATCGTTGGTGGAGTTCAGAATGCTCTTTGGTTGTAGGTGACCTATAAATCCCAGCAACTACAACTCCCAAATGACAAAATAAAATTTTTTTGAGTGAAGGACATACATTGGGTTGTTAGATGTCTTGTGTCCAAATTTGGTGTCAATTCGTCCAGTGGTTTTTGAGTTAATCCCACAAATGAACATTACATTTTTATTTATATAGATTGTAGTTTCCTGCCTGACAGAATTGGGTTGGACTAGATGACCCTTGGGGGTCCCTTTCGAATTGGACCCTTTTATTTTTGTGTGTGGCTGCTTATTTAATGGACTTTTACCTTTTATGTGATCTATTATTTCCACTCAATTTAATATTGATCTATCTATTGTAGTTTCCTGTCTGGCAGAATGGGGTTGGGCTAGATGGCCTTTAGGGGTCCCTTTTCCATTCGACCCTTTTGTGATTCTATGTGGCCACTTATTTAATTAATAGCCTTTTTTTGCTTTTTATATGAGCCATTATTTTAATTCCATTTAATATTGGCCTATATGTTGACAAGCTGGAATATATTGACAAGCTGGAATGTGTCCAGAGGAGGGTGACTCAAAGGATCAAGGGTCTGAAGAACAAGCCCTATGAGGAGCGGCTTAAAGAGCTGGGCGTGTTTAACCTGAAGAAGAGAAGGCTGAGAGGAGACATGATAGCCATGTATAAATATGTGAGAGGAAGCCACAGGGAGGAGGGAGCAAGCTTCCTTTCTGCTTCCTTGGAGACTAGGACGCAATGGAACAATGGCTTCAAACTACAAGAGAGGAGATTCCATCTGAACATTAGGAAGAACTTCCTGACTGTGAGAGCCGTTCAGCAGTGGAACTCTCTGCCCTGGAGGGAGTGTGGTGGAGGCTCCTTCTTTGGAAGGTTTTAAACAGAGGCTGGATGGCCATCTGTCAGGGGTGATTTGAATGCAATATTCCTGCTTCTTTGCAGAATGGGGTTGGACTGTTTATGTCAACAGCTTTGGCATTTTCTTTTGACTTACATTGTGAGTTGCCTTGGGTCCCATCCTGGATTAAGTAATTTAATAGTAACAGTTTATTTTAATATTAATTTAATGTAATCATAATTGAATCTTGCAAAGGCGGAGTGCGGACATCGGGAATAATGGTCTTGGGGGGGGTCTTTCTTTCTGCAGAGGTGATGGTGGGCATGGGCTACACAAGGGAAGAGATCAAGGAGGCCTTGACCAACCAAAAATACAACGAAGTCACAGCCACATACCTCCTGCTGGGCAGGAAAACCGAGGTAAGGAGGCCCAAGGAAAAGGTGGGGACCGTCTGGATGCCCTTGTGGGTGTCCATACGAGACTATATATGTCTATTGGAAAGGGTGGGCACCTACATATGGGAGTCATCCGTATATAGACCCCCCACCCAGATGTGGGGACCGTCTAGATGCCCTTGTAGGTACCCATATGAGACTATATATGTCTATTTGAAAGGTGGGCACCTACATATGGAAGTCATCCGTATATAGACCCCCCACCCAGATGTGGGGACCGTCTAGATGCCCTTGTAGATCCCCATACGAGACTATATATGTCTATTTGTAAGGTTGGGCACCAGGTAGGGGTCTATATATGGGAGTCATCGATATATAGACCCCCCAACCAGATGTGGGGATTGTCTAGATGCTGTTGTGGGTTCCCATACGAGACTGTATATGTCTATTGGAAAGGGTGGGCACCTATATATGGGAGTCATCCGTATATAGACCCCCCACCCAGATGTGGGGACCGTCTAGATGCCCTTGTAGGTACCCATATGAGACTATATATGTCTATTTGAAAGGGTGGGCACCTACATATGGGAGTCATCCCCCCACCCAGATATGGGGATTGTCTAGATGCCATTGTGGGTTTCCATATGAGACTATAAATGTCTATTTGAAAGGGTGGGCACCTACATATGGAAGTTATCCATATATAGACCCCCCACCCAGATATGGGGACCGTCTAGATGCCTTTGTGGGTCCCCATATGAGACTATATATGTCTATTTGTAAGGTTGGGCACCAGGTGGGGGTCTATATATGGGAGTCATCCATATATAGACCCCCCACTCAGATGTGGGGACTGTCTAGATGCCCTTGTGGGAACCCATATGAGACTATATATATATGTATATATGAAGGGGTGGGCACGAGGTGGGGGGTCTACATATGGGAGTCATCCATATATAGACCCCCCACCCAGATGTGGGGACTGTCTAGATGCCCTTGTGGGTATCCATACGAGACTATATACATCTATTTGAAAGGATGGGCACCAGGTGGGGGTCTACATATGGGAGTCATCTGTATATAGACCCCTCCACCCAGATGTGGGGACTGTCTAGATGCCCTTGTTGGTCCCCATACGAGACTATATATGTCTATTTGAAAGGGTGGGCACCTACATATGGGAGTCATCCATATATAGACCCCCCCTACCCAGATGTGGGGACCGTCTAGATGCCTTTGTGGGTACCCATACGAGACCATATACCAAATATATGCCTATTTGAAAGGGTGGGCACCAGGTGGGGGTCTACGTATGGGAGTCCTCCATATATAGACCCCCCACCCAGATGTGGGGACCGTCTAGATGCCCTTCTGGGTAACCATATGAGACTATATTTGAAAGAGTGGGCACTAGGTGGGGGTCTACATATGGGAGTCATCCATATATAGACCCCCCACCCTGATATGGGGATTGTCTACATGCCGTTGTGGGTTCCCATACGAGACGATATATGTCTATTTGAAAGGGTGGGCACCAGGTGGGGGTCTACATGTGGGAGTCATCCATATATAGACCCCCCACCCAGATATGGGGATTGTCTAGATGCCCTTCTGGGTACCCTTACGAGACTATATTTGAAACGGTGGGCACTAGGTGGGGGTCTACATATGGGAGTCCTCCATATATAGACCCCCCACCCAGATGTGGGGACCGTCTAGATGCCCTTGTGGGTTCCCATATGAGACTATAATGTCTATTTGAAAGGTTGGACACCAGGTGGGGGTCTACATATGGGAGTCATCCATATATAGACCCCCCACCCAGATGTGGGGACCGTCTAGATGCCCTTCTGGGTACCCATATGAGACTATATTTGAAACGGTGGGCACTAGATGGGGGTCTACATATGGGAGTCATCCATATAAAGACCCTCCACCCAGATGTGGGGACCATCTAGATGCCCTTGTGGGTACCCATACGAGACTATATATGTCTATTTGAAACGTAGGCACTAGGTGGGGGTCTACATATGGGAGTCATCCATATATAGACCCCCCACCCAGATATGGGGATTGTCTACATGCCGTTGTGGGTTCCCATACGAGACTATATATGTCTATTTAAAAGGGTGGGCACCTACATATGGGAGTCATCCATATATAGACCCCCTACCCAGATGTGGGGATTGTCTAGATGCCCTTGTGCGTACCCATATGTATATATGAAAGGTGGGCACTAGGTGGGGGTCTACCTATGGGAGTCATCCATATATAGACCCCCCACCCAGATATGGGGATTGTCTAGATGCCATTGTGGGTTTCCATACGAGACTATATATGTCTATTTGAAAGGGTGGGCACCAGGTGGGGGTCTACATATAGGAGTCATCCATATAAAGACCCTCCACCCAGATGTGGGGACCATCTAGATGCCGTTGTGGGTTCCCATATGAGACTACATATGTCTATTTGAAAGGTGGGCACCAGGTGGGGGTCTACATATGGGAGTCCTCCATATATAGACCCCCCCCCCATCCAGGTGTGGGGACCATCTAGATGCCCTATATATGTCTATTTGAAAGGTAGGCACCAGTTGGGGGTCTATATATGGGAGTCATCCATATATAGACCCCCCACCCAGATATGGGGACCGTCTAGATGCCTTTGTGGGTCCCCATATGAGACTATATATGTCTATTTGTAAGGTTGGGCACCAGGTGGGGGTCTATATATGGGAGTCATCCATATATAGACCCCCCACTCAGATGTGGGGACTGTCTAGATGCCCTTGTGGGAACCCATATGAGACTATATATATATGTATATATGAAGGGGTGGGCACGAGGTGGGGGGTCTACATATGGGAGTCATCCATATATAGACCCCCCACCCAGATGTGGGGACTGTCTAGATGCCCTTGTGGGTATCCATACGAGACTATATACATCTATTTGAAAGGATGGGCACCAGGTGGGGGTCTACATATGGGAGTCATCTGTATATAGACCCCTCCACCCAGATGTGGGGACTGTCTAGATGCCCTTGTTGGTCCCCATACGAGACTATATATGTCTATTTGAAAGGGTGGGCACCTACATATGGGAGTCATCCATATATAGACCCCCCCTACCCAGATGTGGGGACCGTCTAGATGCCTTTGTGGGTACCCATACGAGACCATATACCAAATATATGCCTATTTGAAAGGGTGGGCACCAGGTGGGGGTCTACGTATGGGAGTCCTCCATATATAGACCCCCCACCCAGATGTGGGGACCGTCTAGATGCCCTTCTGGGTAACCATATGAGACTATATTTGAAAGAGTGGGCACTAGGTGGGGGTCTACATATGGGAGTCATCCATATATAGACCCCCCACCCTGATATGGGGATTGTCTACATGCCGTTGTGGGTTCCCATACGAGACGATATATGTCTATTTGAAAGGGTGGGCACCAGGTGGGGGTCTACATGTGGGAGTCATCCATATATAGACCCCCCACCCAGATATGGGGATTGTCTAGATGCCCTTCTGGGTACCCTTACGAGACTATATTTGAAACGGTGGGCACTAGGTGGGGGTCTACATATGGGAGTCCTCCATATATAGACCCCCCACCCAGATGTGGGGACCGTCTAGATGCCCTTGTGGGTTCCCATATGAGACTATAATGTCTATTTGAAAGGTTGGACACCAGGTGGGGGTCTACATATGGGAGTCATCCATATATAGACCCCCCACCCAGATGTGGGGACCGTCTAGATGCCCTTCTGGGTACCCATATGAGACTATATTTGAAACGGTGGGCACTAGATGGGGGTCTACATATGGGAGTCATCCATATAAAGACCCTCCACCCAGATGTGGGGACCATCTAGATGCCCTTGTGGGTACCCATACGAGACTATATATGTCTATTTGAAACGTAGGCACTAGGTGGGGGTCTACATATGGGAGTCATCCATATATAGACCCCCCACCCAGATATGGGGATTGTCTACATGCCGTTGTGGGTTCCCATACGAGACTATATATGTCTATTTAAAAGGGTGGGCACCTACATATGGGAGTCATCCATATATAGACCCCCTACCCAGATGTGGGGATTGTCTAGATGCCCTTGTGCGTACCCATATGTATATATGAAAGGTGGGCACTAGGTGGGGGTCTACCTATGGGAGTCATCCATATATAGACCCCCCACCCAGATATGGGGATTGTCTAGATGCCATTGTGGGTTTCCATACGAGACTATATATGTCTATTTGAAAGGGTGGGCACCAGGTGGGGGTCTACATATAGGAGTCATCCATATAAAGACCCTCCACCCAGATGTGGGGACCATCTAGATGCCGTTGTGGGTTCCCATATGAGACTACATATGTCTATTTGAAAGGTGGGCACCAGGTGGGGGTCTACATATGGGAGTCCTCCATATATAGACCCCCCCCCCATCCAGGTGTGGGGACCATCTAGATGCCCTATATATGTCTATTTGAAAGGTAGGCACCAGTTGGGGGTCTATATATGGGAGTCATCCATATATAGACCCCCCACCCAGATGTGGGGACCGTCTAGATGCCCTTGTGGGTACCCATACGAGACTATATTTCTGTATACTGTCTCTAATGTCCTTCCCGTCCCTGGCAGCAGGTGGAAGGGGGCGAGTCCCGCACGGGCAGCAGCCTATCCTTGGCGCGGGTGCGGGCGCCCAGTGAGGCCTCCAACGGGACCACCAAGTCCTCCTCTTCCTCCTCCTCGCACTCCAAGAGCCAAAGGGGGTCCTCCACTTACCATCGGCAGCGGCGGCACAGCGACTTCTGTAAGCCCCTTGCCCCCCATGTTTGAACCCACCCCCCTATTTGTGGCGTAGGGACGCACCCCCATTCTCTGCCTCTCGTTTCCAGGCGGACCCTCCCCGGTGCCCATGCACCCGAAGCGCAGCCCCACCAGCACCGGGGATGGCGAGCTGAAGGAGGAGCCGCGCATGCCCTCGCGCAAGGCCAGCTGCAGTGTGGTGGGCAGTGGCCGCGGCATCCCCCCCTCCAGCCCCATGGTCAGCAGCGCCAACAACCCCAACAAGTCAGAGATCCCTGACCGGCGCAAGGACAGTGCCGTCAACACGGTGAGCAGGAGCAGATCTTGTTGGTTTATGCAGCCATAGCCCTCCAGTGTGTGCAGCCATTGCCCATCCATAGCCTTGTTTTTGTGCGGTCATAGCCCATCTGTAGCTTTCTGGTTTATGCAGCCATTGCCCATCCATAGTCCCGTGGTTCGTGCAGTCATAGCCCATCTGTAGCTTTCTAGTTTATGCAGCCATAGCCGTCCAGCGTATGCAGCCACTGCCCATCCATAGCCCTGTGCTTCGTGCGGTCAAAGCCCATCTAGTTTTCTGGTTTATGCAGCCATAGCCCTCCAGTGTATGCAGCCATTGCCCATCCATAGCCCTGTGCTTTGTGCAGTCATAGCCCATCTGTAGCTCTCTGGTTTATGCAGCCACAGCCCTCAAGTGTAGGCATCCATTGCCCATCCATAGTCCTGTGGTTTATGCAGTCGTAGCCCATCTGTAGCTCTCTGGTTTATGCAGCCATAGCTCTCTGGCTTATGCAGCCATAGCCCATATGTAGCTTTCTGACTTATGCAGCCATAGCCCATCTGTAGCTCTCTGGTTTATGCAGCCATAGCCCTCCAGTGTATGCAGCCATTGCCCATCCATAGCCCTGTGGTTCGTGTAGTCTTAACCCATCTTTAGCCCTCTGGTTTATGCAGCCATAGCCCTGTAGCTTATGCAGCCATAGCCCATCTGTAGTTTTCTGGTTTATGCAGCCACAGCCCTCAAGTGTAGGCATCCATTGCCCATCCATAGTCCTGTGGTTTATGCAGTCGTAGCCCATCTGTAGCTCTCTGGTTTATGCAGCCACAGCCCTCAAGTGTAGGCATCCATTGCCCATCCATAGTCCTGTGGTTCATGCAGTCGTAGCCCATCTGTAGCTCTCAGGTTTATGCAGCCGTAGCCCTCCAGTGTATGCAGCCATTGCCCATCCATAGCCCTGTGGTCTGTGCAGCCATAGCCCATCTGTAGCTCTCTGGTTTATGCAGCCACAGCCCTCAAGTGTATGCATCCATTGCCCATCCATAGTCCTGTGGTTCATGCAGTCGTAGCCCATCTGTAGCTCTCTGGTTTATGCAGCCACAGCCCTCAAGTGTAGGCATCCATTGCCCATCCATAGTCCTGTGGTTTATGCAGTCGTAGCCCATCTGTAGCTCTCTGGTTTATGCAGCCACAGCCCCCCAGTTTGTGCAGCCATTGCCCATCCATAGCCCTGTGGTCTGTGCAGCCATAGCCCACCCGTAGCTTTCTGATTTATACAGCCACAGCCCTCCAGAGTATGCAGCCTTTGTCCAGCAAGAGCCCTGTGATTCATGCAGTCACTGCCCATCTGTAGCTCTCTGGTTTATGCAGCCATAGCCCCCCAGTTTGTGCAGCCATTGCCCATCCATAGCCCTGTGGTTCATGCAGTCGTAGCCCATCTGTAGCTCTCTGGTTTATGCAGCCATAGCCCTCCAACGTATGCAGCCATTGCCTATCTATAGCCAGCAGTTTATGCAGCCTTGGCTATCTTCAGCCCCCCAGTTTATGCAGCCATTGCCCATCCATAGACCTGTGTTTTGTGCAGTCACTGCCCATCGGTAGCTCTCTGGTTTAAGCAGCCATTGCCCATCTATACCCTCCAGTTTGTGCAGCCATTGTCCAGCAAGAGCCCTGTGATTCATGCAGTCACAGCCCACCTGTAGCTCTCTGGTTTATGCAGCCATAGCCCTCTGGCTTATGCAGCCATAGCCCATCTGTAGCTCTCTGGTTTATGCAGCCATAGCCCTCCAATGTATTCAGCCATTGCCCATCCATAGCCAGCATTTTATACAGCCATTGCTATTCACAGCCCTCCAATGTATGCAGCCATTGCCCATCCATAGTCCTCTGGTTTATGCGGCCATAGCCCACCAGTGCATGCAGCCATTGCCCATCCATAGCCCCATGGTTCATGCAGTCATAGCCCATCTGTAGCTCTCTGTTTGATGCAGCCATAGCCCTGTAGCTTATGCAGCTATAGCCCATCTGTAGCTTTCTGGTTTATGCAGCCATTGCCCATCCATAGCCCCGTGGTTCGTGCAGTCATAGCCCATCTGAAGCTCTCTGATTTATGCAGCCATTGCCCATCCATAGTCCTCTGGCTTATGCAGCCATAACCCATCTGTAGCTTTCTGGTTTATGCAGCCATAGCCCTCCAGTGTATGCAGCCATTGCCTATCCATAGCCCTGTGGTTCAGGCAGTCATAGCCCATTTGAAGCTGTCTGGTTTATGCAGCCATAGCCCTCCAATGTATGCAGCCATTGCCCATCCCTAACCAGCAGTTTATATGGCCATTGCTATTCACACCCGTCCAGTGTATGCAGCCATTGCCCATCCATAGTGCTCTGGCTTATGCAGCCATAGCCCATCTGTAGCTTTCTGGTTTATGCAGCCATAGCCCTCCAGTGTATGCAGCCATTTCCCATCCATAGTCCCGTGGTTTGTGCAGTCATAGCCCATCTGAAGCTCTCTGGTTTATGCAGCCATAGCCATCCAGTGTATGCAGCCATTGCCCATCCATAGCCCTGTGGTTCATGCAGTCATAGCCCATCTGTAGCTTTCTGTTTTGTGCAGCCATAGCCCTCCAGTGTATGCAGCCATTGCCCATCCATAGCCAGCAGTTTATATAGCCATTGCTATCCACAGCCTTCTAGTGTATGCAGCCATTGTCCATCCATAGCCCTGTGGTCCGTGCAGTTATAGCCCATTTGTAGCTCTCTGGTTTATGTAGCCATAGCCCTCAAGTGTATGCAGCCATTGCCCATCCATAGCATTGTGTTTCGTGCGGTCATAGCCCATCTGTAGCTCTCTGGTTTATGCAGCCATAGCCCTCAAGTATATGCAGCCATTGCCCATCCATAGCATTGTGTTTCGTGCGGTCATAGCCCATCTGTAGCTTTCTGGTTTATGCAGCCATAGCCCTCTAGTGTATGCAGCCATTGCCCATCCATAGCCCTGTGGCTCATGCAGTCATGGCCCATCTGAAGATCTCTGGTTTATGCAGCCATAGCCCCCCAGTTTGTGCAGCCATTGTCCAATAAGAGTCCTGTGATTTGTTCAGCCATAGCCCATCTGTAGCTCTCTGGTTTAAGCAGCCATAGCCCTCCAATGTATGCAGCCATTGCCCATCCCTAGCCAGCAGTTTATATGGCCATTGCTATTCACATCCCTCCAGTGTATGCAGCCATTGCCCATCCATAGCCCTGTGATTCATGCAGTCATAGCCCATCTGTAGCTTTCTGGTTTATGCAGCCATTGCCCTCCAGTGTATGCAGCCATTGCCCATCCATAGCTCCGTGGTTCGTGCAGTCATAGCCCATCTGAAGCTCTCTGGTTTATGCAGCCATAGCCCATCTGTAGCTTTCTGGTTTATGAAGCCATAGCCCTCTGGCTTATGCAGCCATAGCCCATCTGTAGTTTTCTGGTTTATGCAGCCATAGCCCTCCAGTGTATGCAGCCATTGCCAATACGTAGCCCTGTGGTTCATGCAGTCATAGCCCATCTGTAGCTTTCTGTTTTGTGCAGCCGTTGTGTGATGTGTGTGGCCATAGACTATAGCCCTCTGTATGTAGCCATTGCCCATCCATAGTCTTGTGCCTTATGCAGCTTAAGCGGCTGAGGGGCAAAAGGAAGGGGTCTGAGGCTGTTAGGAATGGTGGGAGTTGGAGTCCAAAACACCTGGAAAACCCTAGTTTGCACATACCTGGGTCAAAGCAAGGCAGGCTGGTAAAATGTTTGCACGGGACCTTGATTCCATGCCTTGTCCTTTCTCTCTCCTTGCAGAATAACATTCCCTCTAGCATGATGACCCGGAGGAACACCTACGTCTGCACGGACCGGCCAGGCGGGGAACGCCACTCCTTGCTCCAGAACGGCAAGGAGAACAGGTACCAGCAAGCGGCCATCCCCGGGTTGCAAACATCCGACTTACAAACGTCTCACAGTTAAGAACGGGGCTGAGACAAGAGGAAGGGAGAGGAACCTTCCCTTTGGAAAGGAAATCCACTCCTGGAAGGGTTATTATCAGGGGGGAAAGAGGGTCTCCGTCCAACACCAGCTGCATTTTCCAAAATCCAGTTCTCACAGGGACAGAAAGGGAAGCGAAATCTTCCGAACGGGCACGGATAGCATAGGGAAGGGTCTTAACCCTTCGCTATGGTATCCGAAGCTAGAGAGAGAGAGAAATAGAGAATAGGCTGGACATTTCGCTTTAAAATGACCCTGTTCCAACTTACATACAAATTCAACTTAAGAACAGACCTACAGAAGCTCTCTTGTTCATAACTTGGGGACTGCCTGTAATAATATCTATGGCTGGATGGGCCTCTGTTGGGAGGGATCACATGGTGCCATCCTGCCAGGCAGGACGAAGGGGGCTGGACAGGATGACCTTTGGTCCATGATGTCACAAATAGTCGGATGTGACGGAACGAATAAACAATAACAAAATACTATCTCTCTCTCTCTCTCTCACACACACACATATATATGAGATAGATACTATTTCAATCTCTCTCACACACATACATATATATTCACATCTGGAATATTGTGTCCAATTCTGGGCACCACAATTCAAGAGAGATATTGACAAGCTGGAATGTGTCCAGAGGAGAGAGACTAAAATGATAAAAGGTCTGGAGAACAAGCCCTATGAGGAGCGGCTTAAGGAGCTGGGCATGTTTAGCCTGAAGAAGAGAAGGCTGAGAGGAGATATGATAGCCATGTATCAATATGTGAGAGGAAGCCACAGGGAGGAGGGAGCAGATGAGGGGTCTGGAGAACAAGCCCTATGAGGAGCGGCTTAAGGAGCTGGGCATGTTTAGCCTGAAGAAGAGAAGGCTGAGAGGAGATATGATAGCCATGTATCAATATGTGAGAGGAAACCACAGGGAGGAGGGAGCAGATCAGGGGTCTGGAGGACAAGCCCTATGAGGAGCGGCTTAAGGAGCTGGGCATGTTTAGCCTGAAGAAGAGAAGGCTGAGAAGGGGATATAATAGCCATGTATCAATATGTGAGAGGAAACCACAGGGAGGAGGGAGCAGATCAGGGGTCTGGAGGACAAGCCCTATGAGGAGCGGCTTAAGGAGCTGGGCATGTTTAGCCTGAAGAAGAGAAGGCTGAGAGGAGACATAATAGCCATGTATAAATATGTGAGAGGAAGCCACAGGGAGGAGGAGGGAGCAAGCTTGTTTTCTGCTTCCCTGGAGACTAGGACGCAAGGGAACAATGGCTTCAAACTACAAGAGAGGAGATTCCATCTGAACCTGAGGAAGAACTTCCTGACTGTGAGAGCTGTTCATCAGTGGAACTCTCTGCCCCGGAGTGTGGTGGAGGCTCCTTCTTTGGAAGCTTTGAAACAGAGGCTGGATGGCCATCTGTCAGGGGTGATTTGAATGCAATATTCCTGCTTCTTGGCAGAATGGGGTTGGACTGGATGGCCCATAAGTTCTCTTCCAACTCTTTGATTCTATGATTCTATATATGACCTGCAAACCAAACGCCACAGGGGTGTCCACCCTCTTCCTACGATATCCTATGTTTTGGCTGGAGTTAGACTTTTAAAATGTCCCTGTTCCAACTGATATATAGATTCAACTTAAGTACACCCCTACAGGATTGTTTGTAACTTGGGGACAGCCAGTCTTGTGTGTTTCCTGGAGCGGCGCCCTCTCTAGGAGACGGACGGCCTGCCTTCGTTCGATTTCCCGGAGCGGCATGTGTTCCGGCCTCCGCTTTGGCCGCCTGCCCGCTTTCCACTGGCTGGCCTTGGCCCCAGGGAGGAGCCGGCATCCTGGCCGTCCATGTGACTCCCCAGAAGAGAATCAAGGACAGGCCTAGGGACACAAACACAGGCAGAACCTACCCCCCCCCCCCCCCAAAACACTCTATGCAACACGACTTTTGTTCCTGGGTCGTCAATGTCATTCCCTAATTGGTTCTACCATCAAAGTACGGACTGTAGAATTAAATAGGAAATAATACTTTCAAACCAGGAACAGGAAATATTGTTACATGATGTGAGTCTAGATGGCCTTTGGGGGTCCCTTCCTACGCTAGGATTCTATGATATAGCCAATATATCTAATAGATAGATAGATAAATAAATAGATAGATATTATAGATCTTCTCTCTCTGGCTGAAGCAATTGGATGTTGTCTTCCTACCTGGCCAAAAGGGGCTGGACTAGATGTCCTTTGGGGATCCCTTAAAACTAGGATTCTATGATTGATTGATTGATTGATTATAGATAGATCATCTCTCTCTCTCTTTCAATCATATCTATGGCTGGAGAAATTGGATGTTGTCTTCCTGCCTGGCCAAATGGGGCTGGACTAGATGGTCTTTGGGGGTCCCTTAAGACTAGGATTCTATGATTGATTGATTGATTGATTGATATTATAGATAAATCATCTCTCTCTCTCTTTCAATCATATCTATGGCTGGAGAAATTGGATGTTGTTTTCCTGCCTGGCCAAATGGGGCTGGACTAGATGGTCTTTGGGGGTCCCTTCCGACTGGGATTCTGTGATTGATTGATTGATGTTAAAGATAGATAATCTCTCTCTCTCTTTCAATCATATCTATGGCCATCTATCTATGGCTGGAGCGATTGGATGCTGCCTTCCTATCTGACCAACAGGGACTAGACTAGATGGTCTTTGGGGGTCCCTTCCGACTAGGATTCTATGTTTGATTGATTGATTGATTGATATTATAGATAGATCATCTCTCTCTTTTTCAATCATATTGATGGCCATCTATTTATGGCTGGGGAAATTGGATGCTGCATTCCTGTCTGGACAAAGGAGGCTGGACTAGATGGTCTTTGGGGGTCCCTTCCGACTAGGATTCTATGATTGATTGATTGATTGATTGATATTATAGCTAAATCATCTCTCTCTCTTTCAATCATATCTATGGTCATTTATCTATGGCTGGAGCAATTGGATGATGCATTCCTACCTGGCCAAAGGGGGCTGGACTAGAACATCTCTCCCTCTCTCAAACACATGTAAGGTCTATTTATGTCTGGATGGCCATCTGTCAGGAGCGATTGGGTGGTGCCTTACTCTCTTGGATGAAGGGGGTTGGACTGGATGGCCTTTCAATTATGGGATTCTGTGATATATCTAATCTATCGATCTATAGAACATCTCTCTCTCTCAAACACATGTAAGGTCTATTTATGTCTGGATGGCCATCTGTCAGGAGCGATTGGGTGGTGCCTTACTCTCTTGGATGAAGGGGGTTGGACTGGATGGCCTTTCAATTATGGGATTCTGTGATATATCTAATCTATCGATCTATAGAACATCTCTCTCTCTCAAACACATGTAAGGTCTATTTATGTCTGGATGGCCATCTGTCAGGAGCGATTGGGTGGTGCCTTACTCTCTTGGATGAAGGGGGTTGGACTGGATGGCCTTTCAATTATGGGATTCTGTGATATATCTAATCTATCGATCTATAGAACATCTCTCTCTCTCAAACATATATAAGGTCTATTTATGTCTGGATGGCCATCTGTCAGGAGCGATTGGGTGGTGCCTTACTCTCTTGGATGAAGGGGGTTGGACTGGATGGCCTTTCAATTATGGGATTCTGTGATATATCTAATCTATCGATCTATAGAACATCTCTCTCTCTCAAACATATATAAGGTCTATTTATGTCTGGATGGCCATCTGTCAGGAGCGATTGTGTGGTGCCTTCCTCTGCTGGCTGAAGGGGGTTGAACTGGATGGCCTTTGGGGGTTCCTTCTGATTCTAGGATACATCTAATAGATTATTGGATGGTGCCTTCCTGCCTGGCCCAAGGGGGTTGGACTGGATGTCCTTTGGGGGTCCCGTCCGAGTCTAAGGTGTGTGACCTTTCTATAGCTGTCTATTTATGGCTGGATGGCCATCTGTCAGGAGTGATTGGATGGTGCCTTCCTGTCCTCACTGAAGGGGGTTGGACTGGATGCCCTTTGGGGATTCCTTCTGACTCTAGGATACATCTAATAGATAGATTGATAGATTATTAGAGGCTGCCTTCCTGCCTGGCCCAAGGGGGTTGGATTGGATGTCCTTTGGGGGCCCCGTCCGAGTCTAAGGTGTGTGACCTTTCTATAGCCGTCTATTTATGGCTGAATGGCCATCTGTCAGGAGTGATTGGATGGTGCCTTCCTGTCCTCGCTGAAGGGGGTTGGACTGGATGCCCTTTGGGGGTTCCTTCTGATTCTAGGATATATCTAATAGATAGATTATTGGGGGCCACCTTCCTGCCTGGCCCAAGGGCTTGGACTGGATGTCCTTTGGGGGTCCCGTCCGAGTCTAAGGTGTGTGACCTTTCTATAGCCGTCTATTTATGGCTGAATGGCCATCTGTCAGGAGTGATTGGATGGTGCCTTCCTGTCCTCACTGAAGGGGGTTGGACTGGATGGCCTTTGGGGTTTCCTTCTGATTCTAGGATACATCTAATAGATAGATCATTGGAGGCCGCCTTCGTGCCTGGCCCAAGGGGGTTGGACTGGATGTCCTTTGGGGGTCCCTTCCGGGTCTAAGGTGTGTGACCTGTCTCTCTGCTCTTTCTCCCCTTCCTTCTGCCTGGCAGCTCTGTGTCCAGCCGCGTGCCCCCGGCCTCGCCCTCCAGCCACAGCATTGCGGCCAGCTCCTCCTCCTCCTCCTCGGAGCGCACCCGCCTCTCTCGCGGCACCAACATCCGCAGCACCTTCCACGGGGGGCAAGTGCGGGACCGGCGTGGGACCGGCGTGCAGAACGGGCCGCCCACCTCGCCCACGCTCTCCCACGAGGCCAGCCCCCTGCCCCAGAGCCGCAGCCGCGCCACCTCCAACCTCTTCAGCAAGCTCACCTCCAAACTCACACGAAGGTGAGCGAGCCCCAGGGAGGAGGGCGCCAATGGGCGCGCATGGGTATCATCTATGCGCACGCAAGATCTCCATGTGCGTTGACTAGGGGTGTGCAAAATTATCAAATTGATTAGATTCATGCATACGAATCAATATTGCAAACTTACCTGTAGGGAATTTTCCCCAGTTCCTTTTATCCATCCGTTGCAACAGTTGACCTTGAAAGTTCACCCCAAAAGTGAGCATTGCCTTTATTGGGGCGGCATTACCCTTGATTAATTGATTTGGGCACCCCAGTCCCTTTCATCCATCCATTGCAACGGTTGACCTTAAAAGTGCACCCCAAAAGTGAGCCTTGTTAGCGAGTTGGGTGCCCAAATTTCTTTTGACCATCCATTGCAGAGTTGGACCTCAAAAGAGCACCCCAAAAGTGAGCCTTGTATTTATTGAGGCATTGCTCTTGCTTTACTGATATGGAGATCCCATGTATCTAGATTGCACCCTAAAAGTGAGCATTGCCTGAACTGGGCCATTATCCTTGCATTACCAATCAGGGCACCCCAGTTCCTTTGGTCCATCCGTTGCAGAGTTCGACCTTGAAAAAGCACCCCAAAAGTGAGCCTTGTTACCAAGTTGGGTGCCTGAATTTCTTACAACTATCTGTTGCAGAGTTGGACCTCAAAAGAGCACCCCAAAAGTGAACCTTGTCTTTATTGGGGCATTGCTCTTGCTTTACTGATATGGGGATCCCATGTCCGTACATTGCACCCCAAAAGCGAGCCTTGTCTTAACTACGGCATCACTCTTGCTTTACTGATATGGGGATCCCATGTCCTTACATTGCACCCCAAAAGTGAGCATTGCCTGAACTGGGACATTATCCTTGCGTTACCAATCTGGGCACCCCAGTTCCTTCGGTCCATCCGTTGCATAGTCTGAACTTGAAAAAGCACCCCAAAAGTGAGCCTTGTTACCAAGCTGGGTACTCGAATTCCTTTCAACCATCAGTTGCAGAGTTGGACCTCAAAATGAGCACCCCAAAAGTGAGCCTTGTCTTTATTGAGGCATTACTCTTACTTTATATTTATTGGGGCATTGCTCATGCTTTACTGATATGGGGATCCCATGTCTGTACATTGCACCCCAAAAGCGAGCCACGTATTTATTGGGGCATCGCTCTTGCTTTCCTGATATGGGGGATACCATGTCCTTACATTGCACCCCAAAAGCGAACTTTGTCTGAACTAGGACATCACTCTTGCTTTACTGATATGGGGATCCCATGTATCTAGATTGCACCCCAAAAGCGAGCATTGCCTGAACTGGGGCATTATTCTTGCGTTACCAGTCTGGGCACCCCAGTTCCTTTGGTCCATCCGTTACAGAGTTTGAACTTGAAAAAGCACCCCAAAAGTGAGCATTGCCTCTATTGGGGGATTGCTCTTGCTTTGCTGATATGGTGATCCCACATCTTTTGATTGCACCCCAAAAGTGAGCATTACCCTTGGTTTACGTATATGGGCACCCCATATCGGTTGGGCACTTTCCTCCCAATTCCTTTCGTTCATCCGTTGCAGTGTTTGACCTCAAAAGTGCACCCCAAAAGTGAGCTATGTCTTTATTGGGGCACTGCTCTTACTTTACTGATATGGGGGTCCGACATCCCTAGATTGCGCCCTAAAAGAGAGCATAGTCTTTACAGGGGCATTGCCTTTCGCTTCGTTGATTTGGGCACCCCAATTCCTTTCGTCCATCCGTTGCAGTGGCTGACCTAAAAAGTGCACCCCGAAAGTGAGCATTGCATTTATTGGGGCATTGCTCTTTTTCTACTGATATGAGGGTCCTATATCCCTTGAGTGCACCCCAAAAGTGTGACTTGTCTTGTTATACTGATATGAGGGTCTCGTGTGTCTAGATGGCACCCCAAAAGTGAGCATTGTCTGAACTGGGATACTACCCTTGCATTACTGAATTGGGCACCCCAATTCTTTTCGTCCATGCATTGCAGCAGGTGACCTAAATAGTGCACCCCAAAAGTGAGCATTGCATTTATTGGGGCATTGCTCTTGCTCTACTGATATGAGGGTCCCATATCCCTAGATTGCACCCCAAAAGTGAGCATTGTCTGAACTGGGGTACTACCCTTGCGTTACCGATTTGGGCACCCCAATTCCTTTTGTCCATGTATTGCAGCAGGTGACCTAAAAACCACACCCCAAAAAGTGAGCGTTGCATTTATTGGGGCATTGCTCTTGCTCTACTGATATGAGGGTGCCATATCCCTAGAGTGCGCCCCAAAAGTGTGACTTGTCTTGTACTGATATAAGGGTCTCATGTGTCTAGATTGCACCCCAAAAGTGAGCATTGTCTGAACCTTGCGTTACCAATTTGGGCACCCCAATTCCTTTCAATCATGCATTGCAGCAGGTGACCTAAAAAGCGCACCCCAAAAGTGAGCATTGCATTTATTGGGGCATTGCTCTTTTTCTACTGATATGAGGGTGCCGTATCCCTTGAGTGCACCCCAAAAGTGTGCCTTGTCTTGCTGTACTGATATGAGGGTCTTATGTGTCTAAAGTTGCACCCCAAAAGTGAGCATTGTCTGAACCTTGCGTTACCAATTTGGGCACCCCAATTCCTTTCATCCATGCATTGCAGCAGGTGACTTAAAAAGTGCACCCCAAAAGTGAGCATTGTCTGAACCATGCATTACCAATTTGGGTACCCCAATTCCTTTCATCCATGCATTGCAGCGGCAGACCTAAAAAGCACACCCCAAAAGTGAACGTTGTCTTTATTGGGGTGATTTGGGGGCCTTATTTCCATTTGGCAAAAGGGGAAGGGGGCCCTCCGCCGTCTCCTGGGGGGTCTCCTTGTGGTCACCTTGGGGTCCCCTTTGCCCCTCTCGGCTTCCTTGCGCACTAACCCCCTCGGCTTCCTTCCTTCCTTCCTCCTCCACCTCCTCCTCCTCCCCGCGCCTGTTTCACTCTGGCTTTTCTCTGTTTTCAGGGTCACTCTTGACCCCTCTAAGCGGCAGAATTCTAACAGGTGCGTCTCGGGCGCTTCCATGCCTCAAGGATCTAAAATCAGTAAGTCTGGCTGCTTTTCCTTCCCTTGTTTTGCTCACCCGGCGGCTGCCTTCCCCTTCCGGCTGCGCCCTTCCTCTCCCCGCCCTTGTCTTTCTCCCCTTTCCGCCCTCCTTGGCTAGAAAAAGAGGGGGACCCCTTACCCACCCCCCACCCCCAGGGAGGGGAGCCTATCAAGGAGCCACATCACCTTGGAAGCACATCTTGGGCACTCTGAACATGCTCAGAAGCACTCTTGTCCCCCAAGTTTCATGCCCTAAGGCTACTCTTCCCAGCCATAAGTGCACAAGACCCACAAGAGCCAGGCTTAGCATATACGTTGGGCAAAACTCATTCCTTGCCATCTCAGACATGGTTGTTGTTATCGTTATTAGTAGTAATAGTAGTAGTATTATGTTTCATTTGCAGAAAGGCACTCTGCACATGCTCAGAGGCACTCTGAGTTTTAAGCCCTATGGCCACTTCCCAGCCCATACGTGTACAAAACCCATTAGAACCAGTATAGGTTGGGAGTGAAACCCACTCCTTGCCATCTTAGGCACTGTTATTATTATTATTATTATTATTATTATTATTATGTTTATGTTTATGTTTATGTTTATGTTTATGTTTATGTTTACGTTCATGTTCATGTTCATGTTCATGTTTATTTTTTATGTTTAGGATTATGCTCACAGACACTCTCCACCTGAGTTTTTTGATACCCACTCCTTGCCATCTCAGGCACAGTTGTTGTTGTTGTTGTTGTTATATTTATTTGCAGAAAGGCACTCTGCAGATGCTCAGGCACAGTTATTATTATGTTTATGTTTATTATTATGCTCACAGACATTCTCCACCTGAGTTTTATGATACCCACTCCTTGCCATCTCGGACACATTTGCTGTTGTTGTTGTTGTTGTATTTATTTGCAGAAAGGCACTCTGCACATGCTCAGAGGCACTCTGAGTTTTAAGCCCTATGGCCCATTCCTAGCCCATAAGTGTACAAAACCCATTAGAACCAGTATAGGTTGGGAGTGAAACCCACTCCTTGCCATCTTAGGCACTGTTATTATTATTATTATTATTATTATTATTATTATGTTTATGTTTATGTTTATGTTTATGTTTATGTTTACGTTCATGTTCATGTTCATGTTCATGTTTATTTTTTATGTTTAGGATTATGCTCACAGACACTCTCCACCTGAGTTTTTTGATACCCACTCCTTGCCATCTCAGGCACAGTTGTTGTTGTTGTTGTTGTTATATTTATTTGCAGAAAGGCACTCTGCAGATGCTCAGGCACAGTTATTATTATGTTTATGTTTATTATTATGCTCACAGACATTCTCCACCTGAGTTTTATGATACCCACTCCTTGCCATCTCGGACACATTTGCTGTTGTTGTTGTTGTTGTATTTATTTGCAGAAAGGCACTCTGCACATGCTCAGAGGCACTCTGAGTTTTAAGCCCTATGGCCCATTCCTAGCCCATAAGTGTACAAAACCCATTAGAACCAGTATAGGTTGGGAGTGAAAACCATTCCTTGCCATCTCAGGCACGGTTATTATTATTATTATTATTATTATTATTATTATTATTATTATGATGTTTATGTTTATGTTCATGTACATGTTCATGTTCATGTTTATTTTTTATGTTTAGGATTATGCTCACAGACACTCTCCACCTGAGTTTTTTGATACCCACTCCTTGCCATCTCAGGCACAGTTGTTGTTGTTGTTGTTGTTATATTTATTTGCAGAAAGGCACTCTGCAGATGCTCAGGCACAGTTATTATTATGTTTATGTTTATTATTATGCTCACAGACACTCTCCACCTGAGTTTTTTGATACCCACTCCTTGCCATCTCAGGCACAGTTGTTGTTGTTGTTGTTGTTATATTTATTTGCAGAAAGGCACTCTGCAGATGCTCAGGCACAGTTATTATTATGTTTATGTTTAGGATTATGCTCACAGACACTCTCCACCTGAGTTTTTTGATACCCACTCCTTGCCATCTCAGACACATTTGCTGTTGTTGTTGTTGTTGTATTTATTTGCAGAAAGGCACTCTGCAGATGCTCAGGCACAGTTATTATTATGTTTATGTTTATTATTATGCTCACAGACATTCTCCACCTGAGTTTTATGATACCCACTCCTTGCCATCTCGGACACATTTGCTGTTGTTGTTGTTGTTGTATTTATTTGCAGAAAGGCACTCTGCACATGCTCAGAGGCACTCTGAGTTTTAAGCCCTATGGCCCATTCCTAGCCCATAAGTGTACAAAACCCATTAGAACCAGTATAGGTTGGGAGTGAAAACCATTCCTTGCCATCTCAGGCACGGTTATTATTATTATTATTATTATTATTATTATTATTATTATGATGTTTATGTTTATGTTCATGTACATGTTCATGTTCATGTTTATTTTTTATGTTTAGGATTATGCTCACAGACACTCTCCACCTGAGTTTTTTGATACCCACTCCTTGCCATCTCAGACACATTTGCTGTTGTTGTTGTTGTTGTATTTATTTGCAGAAAGGCACTCTGCAGATGCTCAGGCACAGTTATTATTATGTTTATGTTTATTATTATGCTCACAGACATTCTCCACCTGAGTTTTATGATATCCACTCCTTGCCATCTCGGACACATTTGCTGTTGTTGTTGTTGTTGTATTTATTTGCAGAAAGGCACTCTGCACATGCTCAGGCACAGTTATTATTATGTTTATGTTTATTATTATGCTCACAGACATTCTCCACCTGAGTTTTATGATATCCACTCCTTGCCATCTCAGACACATTTGCTGTTGTTGTTGTTGTTGTATTTATTTGCAGAAAGGCACTCTGCAGATGCTCAGAGGCACTCTGAGTTTTAAGCCCTATGGCCACTTTCCAGCCCATAAGTGTACAAAACACATCAGAACCAGTATAGGTTGGGGGTGAAACCCATTCCTTGCCATCTCAGACACGGGTATTATTATTATTATTATTATTATTATTATTATTACAATTATTATTATTATTATTATTATTATTATTATTATTATTATGTTGATTTGCAGAAAGGCACTCTGCACATGCTCACAGACACTCTCCACCTGAGTTTTATGATGCCCACTCCTTGCCATCTCAGACACATTTACTGTTGTTGTTGTTATATTTATTTGCAGAAAGGCACTTTGTACATGCTCAGAGGCACTCTGAGTTTTAAGCCCTAGGACCACTTCCCAGCCCATAAGCGTACAAAACACATCAGAACCAGTATAGGTTGGGGGTGAAACCCATTCCTTGCCATCTCAGGCACGGTTGTTGTTGTTGTTGTTGTTGTTGTTGTTGTTGTTATGTTTATGTTTGTTTATCATTATGCTCACAGACACTCTCCACCTGAGTTTTATGATACCCACTCCTTGCCATCTCAGGCACAGTTGTTGTTGTTGTTATTGTTGTTGTTGTTGTTATTTGCAGAAAGGCACTCTGCACATGCTCTGAGTTTTAAGCCCTATGGCCACTTCCCAGCCCATAAGTGTACAAAACCCATCAGAACCAGTATAGGTTGGGAGTGAAAACCATTCCTTGCCATCTCAGGCACGGTTATTATTATTATTATTATTATTATTATTATTATTATGTTTATGTTTACGTTCATGTTCATGTTCATGTTCATGTTTATTTTTTTATGTTCAGGATTATGCTCACAGACACTCTCCACCTGAGTTTTATGATACCCACTCCTTGCCATCTCAGACACATTTGTTGTTGTTGTTGTTGTTGTTGTTGTTGTTGTTATATTTATTTGCAGGAAGGCACTCTGCCCATGCTCAGAGGCACTCTGAGTTTCAAGCCCTATGGCCATAAGTGCACAAAACCCATCAGAACCAGTATAGGTTGGGGGCGAAACCCATTCCTTGCCATCTCAGGCATAGTTATTATTATTATTATTATTATTATTATTATTATTATTATGTTTATTATTATGCTCACAGACACTCTCCACCTGAGTTTTATGATACCCACTCCTTGCCATCTCAAGCATTGTTGTTGTTGTTGTTGTTGTTGTTGTTATAATATTCATTTGCAGAAAGGCACTCTGCCCATGCTCAGAGGCACTCTGAGTTTTAAGCCCTATGGCCACTTCCCAGCCCATACGTGAACAAAACCCATTAGAACCAGTATAGGTTGGGAGTGAAACCCATTCCTTGCCATCTCAGGCACAGTTATTATTATTATTGTTGTTGTTGTATTTATTTGCAGAGAGGCACTTTGCACATGCTCAGAGGAAATCTGAATTTTATGCCCTATGGCCACCCCAGCCCATAAGTGTACAAAACCCATCATAACCAGAACAGGCACAGTTATTATTATTATTATTATTATTATTATTATGTTTATGTTTATGTTTATGTTTATGTTTGTTATTATTATTATTATTTGTAGAAAGGCTCTCTGCACATGCTCAAGCATGATTATTATTATGTTTATGTTTATTATTATGCTCACAGACACTCTCCACCTGAGTTTTATCATGCCCACTCCTTGCCATCTCAGCCACAGTTGTTGTTGTTGTTATTTGTTTATTATTATTATTATTGTTGTTATTATTATTATTATTATTTGCAGAAAGGCACTCTGCACATGCTCAGAGGCACACTCCGCCTGAGTTTTTAAGCCCTATGGCGACTTTCCACGCATAAGTGTAGAAGACCCATAAGAGCCAGGCTTAATGTATAGATTGGGGACAAAACATAATCCTTGTCATCTCAGGCACTGTTGTTGTTTTTGTTAGTATTAATTATGTTTCATTTGTAGAAAGGCACTCTGCACATTCTCAGAGGCACTCTCTGCCTGTGTTTTACGAAACCCAAATTCCTTGCCATTTCAAGCATGGAATTGTGGGAGTTGGAGTCCAAAACACCTGGAGGGTGGCCTCAAAAGTTTGCCCATACTTCCTATAGAGCTTCCCGTTGGGGATAATATATATTAATGGCACCTGCACAAGTTTCACCCACCAATGTCAATGTCCAACGGGGTCCGGTGAGGTTCCTTGGGTGGCCGGACGCTGGCCTTTCCCCTTTGCCCGCTACCTTGACCTCTTAGCCATTGCTTGGACTTGACCGTTGCTTTTCTCTTTCCTTCTGTTTAGGGTCGCAGACGAACCTGAGAGAATCAGGGGACCTACGCTCACAAGGTACGTTTCTGGACCCGGTCTTCGGCCAGGGTGCATTGTGTCGGATGCGGGGAGGCGGAATAATATCTAGGTAGCATTGCGCAATTGGGCGGGGATCCCACTGCCAATTGATGGTCACACCATAGAGTTGCCTTGGAGGACCTAGAAAATTCCTAGAGGGGACTTTAAAAAAAAATTGGGATGCAATATCCAGGTGGTGTCTGGGGTCTGATAGTTCCTAGGTATCCTCTCTAGGAATTTCCCAGTGCGTCTTGATGGTCACTTCCGGTGGAAGCACACCACAGAGTTGTCCTGGAGGACCTAGAAAATTCCTAGAGGGGACTTTAAAAAAAAAATTGGGATGCAATATCCAGGTGGTGTCTGGGGTCTGATAGTTCCTAGGTATCCTCTCTAGGAATTTCCTAGTGCATCTTGATGGTCACTTCCGGTGGAAGCACACCACAGAGTTACCTTGGAGGACCTAGAAAAATTTGATGTTCACTTCCGGTGGAAGCACACCATATAGTTGCCTTGGAGGACCTAAAAAAATCCTAGAGGGGACTTTTAACAAATTGCGATGCAGTATCCAGGTAGTGTCTGGGGTCTGATAGTTCCTAGGTATCCTCTCTAGGAATTTCCCAGTGCGTCTTGATGGTCACTTCTGGTGGAAGCACACCATAGAGTTCCTAGGTATCCTCTCTAGGAACTTCCCAGTGCTTCTTGATGGTCACTTCTGGTGGAAGCACACCATAGAGTTGCCTTGGAGGATCTAGAAAATTCCTAGAGATGACATATATATTTTTGGATATATGGGGGAAGTTTATGAAACTGCACAAACTTTGTCTTTATGGGAGTGCTATCTAGATGTAGTGTTCTGTGTTGGGCGGGGATCCTGTCAAAGGATTCCCCGATTGCCACTGGATGGTAAGGTATGGTGGACGCCTACCTGGCTGAGACGTGAGTTGGCATAGAATGGGGAACGCCTGGCTCGAGAGCAGTACGTGTGAAAAAGATCTTGGAGTCCTCGTGGACAACAAGTTAAACATGAGCCAGGAATGTAATGTGGCGGCAAAAAAAGCCAATGGGATTTTGGCCTGCATCAAGAGGAGCATAGTGTCTAGATCTAGGGAAGTCATGCTCCCCATGCTCTATTCTGCTTTGGTTAGACCACTTTACCTGGAATATTGTGTCCAATTCTGGGCACCACAATTGAAGAAAGATATTGACAAGCTGGAATGTGTCCAGAGGAGGGTGACTAAAATGATCAAGGGTTCTGGAGAACAAGCCCTATGAGGAGCGGCTTAAGGAGCTGGGCATGTTTAGCCTGAAGAAGAGAAGGCTGAGAGGAGATATGATAGCCATGTATAAATATTAGGCTTGGGTAACCACGGAAAAATTTGGTTCTAAACTCGTTTTGTTTTTAGGGGGCCCTTGCGTTTCGTTTTTTTTAATAATTCCGAAATTTTCCTTTTAAAAATTTCGAAATATAAGAGATTTCATAAAATTATGAATCGATTCATTAATGGCGGGCGCGATTGCGCAATATGCTAAAAAACCCTCCAAATGGGACAGGGGGAACTTCTGAAGCTTCCCTCTCCCTTTGTTGTTGACTGTTGGTGTGATAAAACAAACAACAACTATAAAACTTGCACCAGACATGCGAAAATAATTACGAAATAATTACGAAATAATTGGAAAAATTGTTTCGAATCTAATTTACTCCTCACACTATTCCTGCATGGCTCAATACTGGATCGTAAGCTAATTTAAATACGAATTAATAACGAATTACGAAATTAACGAATGAAACCGCCCAAGCCTAGTTCCTAGGTATCCTCTTTAGGAACTTCCCAGTGCAACTTGATGGTCATTTCTGGTGGAAGCACACCACAGAGTTGTCCTGGAGGACCTAGAAAATTCCTAGAGGGCACTTTTAACAAATTGGAATACAGTATCCAGGTGGTGTCTGGGGTCTGATCGTTCCTAGGTATCTCTCTAGGAATTTCCCAGTGCAACGTGATGGTCACTTCCGGTGGAAGCACACCACAGAGTTACCTTGGAGGACCTAGAAAATTCCTAGAGGGGACTTCTAAAAAGAATTAGGATGCAGGTAGCTGAAACTGTATCCAGGTAGTGTCTGGGGTCTGATAGTTCCTAGGTATCCTCTCTAGGAATTTCACAGTGCATCTTGAAAGCACACCACAGAGTTGTCCTGGAGGACCTAGAAAATTCCTAGAGGGGACTTTTAACAAATTGGAATACAGTATCCAGGTGGTGCCTGGGGTCTGATAGTTCCTAGGTATCCTCTCTAGGAATTACCCAGTGCATCTTGATGGCCACTTCCGGTGGAAACACACCATAGAGTTGTCCTGGAGGACCTAGAAAATTCCTAGATGGGACGCTAAAAATTGGGATGCAGGTAGCTGAAACTGTATCTAGGTAGTGTCTGGGGTTTGATGGTTCCTAGGTATCCTCTCTAGGAATTTCCCAGTGCGTCTTGATGGTCATTTCTGGTGGACGCACACCACAGAGTTGCCTTGGAGGACCTAGAAAATTCCTAGAGGGGACTTTAAAAATTGGGATGCAGGTAGCTGAAACTGTATCCAGGTAGTGTCTGGGGTCTGATCACTCCTAGGTATCCCCTCTAGGAATTTCCCAGTGTGTCTTGATGGTCACTTCCAGTGGAAGCACACCACAGAGTTGCCTTGGAGGACCTAGAAAATTCCTAGAGGGGACTTCTAAAAAGAATTGGGATGCAGGTAGCTGAAACTGTATCCAGGTAGTGTCTGGGCTCTGATAGTTCCTAGGTATCCTCTCTAGGAATTTCACAGTGCATCTTGATGGTCACTTCCGGCGGAAGCACACCACAGAGTTGCCTTGGAGGACCTAGAAAATTCCTAGAGATGACATATATATGTATGTGAGTTGGGTTTTCTTTTTCTCCCCTTGCAGTGGCAATCTACCTTGGCATCAAAAGGAAGCAGAACCCCGGCTGCTCCGATTTACCTGGAATGTGAAGCTGACCAGCCCCCGCTCGGCCGAGGCTCTGCTGGCCGCCCTCCGCCAGGCCACGGACTCTGCCCACTGCTTCTGCCGCCAGACGGAGCCCTTTGTCCTCTCCTGCTCCTTCGAGAAGGCCCCCAGCGAGCTTTTCTGCGCCTTCGAGGTGGAGGTCTGCCGGCTCCAGCGCCTGGGCGGCCTCCACGGGGTGCTCTTCCGGAGACAGGCCGGCACCTCCCTCGCCTTCCGCAGCCTGGTGGGAAAGATCTCCGACCAGCTGCAGCTCTAGCCGGGCGGGCGGCCAGCCCAGGGGACCCTCTTGGGAGACCCCCGCCCTAGAAACACACCCGGTGCAGCCCTCCACGCTCCCAACATTTCCGGTGCACAGAGGAGCCGCTCTGGGGACGAGGCTGCCTTGCAATTGTGGGGGCGTCGGGTGCAGATTTGGGGTGCAAAAGGTGGCGATGCCATTAGGACTCTTCTGGACGATCACAGGCTGGAGACAAAATCCTCAACCCCATAGTTTCAGGGATGGGTCTGATCCTGCATTGCATTGCATCAAGGAGCTGCTCTGGGGGAAGGGTTGCCTTGCACTTGTGGGGGGATTCGGGGGCGTTTGGTGTGGATTCTGGGGTGCAAAAGGTGGGGATGCCGTTAGGACTCTTCTGGACGATCACAGGCTGCAGACAAAATCCTCAACCCCATAGTTTCAGGGATGGGTCTGATCCTGCATTACGCTGCATCGAGGAGCTGCTCTGGGGGAGAGGTTGCCTTGCACTTGTGGGGGGATTCGGGGGCGTTTGGTGTGGATTCTGGGGTGCAAAAGGTGGGGATGCCATTAGGACTCTTCTGGGGGGAAAAGTATCCGAAGGAAGGAGGGATAACAGGCTGCAGGCAAGATCCTCAACCTCCAAAGTTTCAGGGATGGGTCTGATCCAGTACTGGGGTGCATTGAGGAGCTGCTTTGGGGGGATTTTGGGGGCATTTGATGCTGATTTGGGGGTGCAAAAGATGGGAATGCCATTAGGACTCTTCTGGGTGAGAAATATCCAAAGGAAGGAGGGATAGCAGGCTGCAGACACCAACATTTCAGGGATGGATGCATCGAGGAGCTGCTCTGGGACAGGGTTGCCTTGCACTTGTGGGGGGATTCGGGGGTGTTGGATACAGATTTTGGGGTGCAAAAGGTGGGAATGCCATTAGGACTCTTCTGGATGAAAAGTATCCAAAGGAAAGAGGGATAGCAGGCTGCAGATACCAAACATTTCAGGGATGGTTGCATTGAGGAGCTGCTCTGGGGATGGGGTCGCCTTGCACTTGTGGGGGGATTCTTGGGCATTGGATACAGATTTTGGGGTGCAAAAGGTGGAGTGCAATTAGCACTCCTTTGGGTGAAAAATATCCCAGGGAAGGAGGGATAACAGGCTGCAGACACCAACGTTTCAGGGACAGATGCATTGAGGAGCTGCTCTGGGGATGGGGTCACCTTGCACTTGTGGGGGGATTCGGGGGTGTTGGATACAGATTTTGGGGTGCAAAAGGTGGAGTGCCGTTAGCACTCCTTTGGGTGAAAAATATTCCAAGGAAGGAGGGATAACAGGCTGCAGACACCAACGTTTTAGGGATGGATGCATCGAGGAGCTGCTCTGGGGATGAGGTTGCCTTGCACTTGGGGGATTTGGGGGTGCAAAAGAGAGATAATAGGCTACAGACAAGAGTCTCAACCCCAAAGCTTCAGGAATGGGTCTGATCCATTACTGTGGTGCATTGAGAAGGCTGAACCTTGCAATTGGAGGATTTGGGGGTGCAAAAGAGAAATAATAGGCTGTAGACAGGATCCTCAACCCCAAAGCTTCAGGAATGGGTCTGATCCAGTACTGTGGTGCATTGAGGAGGCTGAGCCTTGCAATTGGAGGATTTGGGGGTGCAAAAGAGAAATAATAGGCTGTAGACAGGATCCTCAACCCCAAAGCTTCAGGAATGGGTCTGATCCAGTGGTGCATTGAGGAGGCTGAGCCTTGCAATTGGGGGATTTGGGGGCATTTGATGCGGATTTTGGGGTGTAAAAGTGGGAAAATGCTATTTGGACTCTTCCAGGGGGAAAATATCCCAAGGAAGGAAGGATAAGAACAGGCTGCAGACAAGATCCTCAACCCCAAAGTTTCAGGGATGGGTCTGAGCCAATATTGTGATGCATTGAAGAAGTTGAACCTTGCAATTGGGGCATTTGGGGGCATTTGGTGGGGATGCCATTAGGACTCTTCCAGGCAAAAAATATCCCAAGGAAGGAAGGATAGCAGGCTGTAGACAAGATCCCTGTATGGTTCCAATGTTTCAGGGTGTGATGCATCAAGTAGCAACTCTAGAGAGGTTAAACCTTGCAATTTTGGGGGGCATTTGATGCGGATTTTGTGGTGCAAAAGAGGGGGAACACCATGGATGGAAAATGGCCTAAGGAAGGAGGTACAAGATCCGCAATCCCTGTATGCTTCCAGCATTTCAGGGTTTGATGCATCAAGGAGCTGCTCTGGGGATGTGGTTGCCTTGCACTTATGGGGGGATTTGGGGGTGTTTGATGTGGATTTTGGGGTGCAAAAGGTGGTGATGCTGTTAGGACCAAAAGTATCCAAAGTAAGGAGGTATACAAGGCTGCAGACGAGATCCTCAACCCCATAGCTTTAGGGATGCATTGAGGAGCTGCTCTGGAGAGGGGTTGCCTTGCACTTGTAGGGGGATTTGGGGGCGTTTGAGGTGGATTTGGGGGTGCAAAAGGTGGGGATGCCGTTAGGACTCTTCTGGGCAAAAAATACCTGAAGGAAGGAGGGATAACAGGCTGCAGGCAAGATCCCTAGATGGTTCCAAGGTTTCAGAGTCTGATGCATCAAGGAGGGAATAAGAATTGCCTTGCACTTGTGGGGAGATTTAGAACCATTTGATGCAGATTTTGGGGTTGCAAAAGGTGGGGATGCCATATAGGACTTCTGGATGAAAAGTATCCTAAGGAAGGAGGGATAAGAACAGGTTGCAGATAAGATCCCCGGACAGTTCCAATGTTTCAGTGTCTGGTGCATCAAAGAGTGGAAAGAGTGGGGGATAAGAACAGGCTGCAGATGAGATCCTCAACCCCATAGCTTCAGGGATGGGTCTGATCCAGTATTGTGGTGCATTGAGGCAGTTGAACCTTGCAATTGGGGGATTTTGAGGCATTTGGTGGGGATGCTATTAGGACTCTTCTGGGCAAAAAGAGTCCTAATAACCCAAGGAAGGAGGGATAACAGGTTGCAGACACCAATGTTTCAGGAAGTGATGCATCGAGGAGTTGCTCTGGGGATGGGGTTGCCTTGCACTTGGGGTATTTTGGGGGTGCAAAAGAGAGATAATAGGCTGCAGACAAGATCCTCAACCCCATAGCTTCAAGAATGTGTCTGATCTAGTACTGTGGTGTACTGAGGAAGTTAAACCTTGCAATTAGGGGATTTGGGGGAGGGGGCGGCATTTGATCTGGATTCCAGAGTGCAAAATAAGGGGGATGCCATTAGGACTCTTCTGAGCAAAAAAAATCCCAAGGAAGGAAGGAAGGAAGGAAGGAAGGATAAGAACAGGTTGCAGACGAGATCCTCAACCCCAAAGTTTCAGGGATGGGTCTGAGCCAATATTGTGATGCATTGAAGAAGTTGAACCTTGCAATTGGGGGATTTGGGAGCATTTAGTGGGGATACTATTAGCACCAGGCAAAAAATATTTCCCAAGGAATTAGGGATAGCAGGCAGCAGACAAGGTCCCTGTATGGTTCTAATGTTTCAGGGTCTTATGCATCAAGTAGCAGCTCTAGGAAGGGTAAACCGTGCAATTTTGGGGGGCATTTGATGCGGATTTTGTGGTGCAAAAGAGGGGGAACACCATGAGGACTCTTCTGGGTGGAAAATATCCTAAGAAAGGAGGGACAAGATCTGCAATCCCTGGATGGTTCCAGCATTCCAGAATCTGATGCATCAAGGAGCTGCACTGAGGTTGGGGTCACCTTGCACTTAGGGGGATTTGGGGGCTGTTTGATGTGGATTTTGGGGTGCAAAAGGTGGGAATACCATAAGGACTCTTTCAGGGGAGAAATATCCAAAAGGAGGGATAACAGGCTGCAGACAAGATGCCTGTATGGTTCCAATATTTCAGGACTGATGCATCACAGAGCTGCTCTAGGGAAGGGGTCACCATGCACTTCTGAGGGGATTTGGGGGTGTTTGATGTGGATTTTGAGGTGCAAAAGAGGGGGAACACCATGTGGACTCTTCTGGGTGGAAAATATCCTAAAGAAGGAGGGACGAGATCTGCAATCCCTGGATGGTTCCAGCATTCCAGAATCTGATGCATCAAGGAGCTGCTCTGGGATTGGGGTCACCTTGCACTTAGGGGGATTTGGGGGTGTTTGATGTGGATTTTGGGGTGCAAAAGGTAGGAATGCCATAAGGACTCCTTCAGGGGAGAAATATCCAAAAGAAGGAGGGATAACAGGCTGCAGACAAGATCCCTGTATGGTTCCAATATTTCAGGACTGATGCATCACAGAGCTGCTCTAGGGAAGGGGTCACCATGCACTTCTGAGGGGATTTGGGGGTGTTTGATGTGGATTTTGAGGTGCAAAAGAGGGGGAACACCATGAGGATTCTTCTGGGTGGAAAATATCCTAGGAAGGAGGGACAAGATCTGCAATTCCTGGATGGTTCCTGCATTTCAGGGTCTGATGCATCAAGACACTGCTCTGGGATGAGGTCACCTTGCACTTTTTGTAATTGGTGAATGGGGAATTTCCAAGTCGGAAGCAACATTATTCCAAAGGGAAGTTCTTTGGTTCATGGGGAAAGTATGGAGAAGTTTGGAGGTCGGAAAGAGATATCTGGCAATGGAAACAGGGCTGCTATCCTCATACTTGTGTTCCCAGTGGTCATCTAGTAGCCGTAGTGGTCAAGATGGGAGGCTAAAGTTGACTCTGGAAAGTGTCAATTGCAGTTCCAGCAAGAAAGAGATCCTTGGCATGAAAATAGAATGAGTCATTGGGCTGCTATTGTACTTCTGTGTTTCTCGTGGTCATCTGGTGGCTATAGTGGTCAAGATGGGAGGATAAAGTCAGCTCTGGCAAATGTCCATTGCAGTTCCAGCAAGAAAGAGATCCTTAGCATGGAAACAGAATGGGTCATTGGGCTGCTATCCTAATTCTGTGTTCCCAGTGATCATCTGGTGGCTGTAGTGGTCAAGATGGGAGGCTAAAGTCAGCTTTGGCAAATGTCCATTGCAGTTCCAGAGAGAAAGAGATCCTTGGCATGAAAACAAAAAGGGTCATTGGGTTACAAGTCAACTAGTGGTCAAGCTGGGAGGCTAAAGTCAGCTCTGGTGGCAAATGTCCATTGCAGTTCCAGCGAGAAAGAGTTCCTTGGCATGGAAATAGAATGAGTCATTGGGCTGTTATCCTACTTGTGTGTTACTAGTGGTCATCTGGTGGCCGTAGTGGTCAAGATGGGAGGATAAAGCCAGCTCTGGCAAATGTCCATTGCAGTTCCAGTGAGAAAGAGATCCTTGGCATGAACACAAAATGGGTCATTGGGTTGCTATCCAGTGGTCATCTAGTAGCCATAGTGGTCAAGATGGGAGGATAAAGTCAGCTCTGGCAAATGTCCATTGCAGTTCCAGCAAGAAAGACGTCCTTGGCATGGAGACAGAATGAGTCGTTGGACTGCTATCCTACTTCTGTGTTCCCAGTGGTCATCTGGTGGCTGTAGTGGTCAAGATGGGAGGATAAAGTTGGCTTTGGCAAATGTCCATTGCGGTTCCAGCAAGAAAGAGATCCCTGGCATGGAAACAGAATGGGTCATTATCCTACTTTTGTGTTCCCAGTGGTCATCTACTGGCCATAGTGGTCAAGATGGGAGGCTAAAGTCAGCTCTGGAAAATATCCATTGCAATTCCAGCAAGAAAGAGATCCCTGGCATGGAAACAGAATGGGTCATTGGGCTGTTATTCTACTTCTGTGTTCCTAGTGGTCATCTAGTAGCCGTAGTGGTCAAGATGGGAGGCTCAAAATATAATATTATGGATTCTCTTTTTGACTTCTATTCCCTTGCAATTGCGAATAAGAAGGAGATTAATTGGCACGGAGATTGAATTGATTCATATTGGCCTGCTGGCCCTGCTTTGTGATAGCAGTGGTCATCTGGTGTCCGTAGCAGTCAAGATGGGAGGCTTGATGTTGTGGTCACTCTGGGCAGCTTTCTATTGCAAACTCAAGGCAGGAAAGAGATGGAAATGGGACAGACTTTGGCATTGATATCCTATTTCTATGGTTGTGGTGGTCATCTGATGTCCGTAGCGGTCAGGGCTAAAGCACCCCTTGGCATTATGGTCACTCTGGTCAGCTTTCCATTGCAATCCTAGACAAGAAAGAGATATTTGGCATTGAAATGGATGGAATGGGTTCTGGACAACTTAGCATGGAAATTGGATGGGTCATTGGGATGATATATGGGCAATGTAGTTCCAGTGGTCATCCGGCATCCATAATGGTCAAGGTGAAAGCCACTCAATGTTGACAGTGACTCCAGGCAGCTTTGCATTGCAAGAAAGAAATACTTGGCATGGAAAATGGGATGGGTCATTCAGATGATATATATGGGCCATGAAGTTCCAGTGGTCATCTGGTGTCCATAATGGTCAAGTCAAAAGCCACTCGATGTTGACGGTGAATCCAGGCAGCTTTGCATTGCAAGAAAGAGATACTTGGTATGGGAATGGGATGGGTCATTGGGATGATATACAGGGTTAGTCAAAATGCATAGGCCAAACATACATACAATTGTATGTATGTTTGGCCTATGCATTTTGACTAACCCTGTATATGGGCGATATAGTTCCAGTGGTCATCCAGCGTCCATAATGGTCAAGGCGAAAGCCACTCGATGTTGACAGTGATTCCAGGCAGCTTTGCATTGCAAGAAAGAGATATTGGCATGGAAAATGGGATGGGTCATTGGGATGAAAGATGGGCAATGTAGTTCCAGTGGTCATCTGGCATCCATAATGGTCAAGGCATAAGGCACTCAATGTTGACTCCGGACAGCTTTGCATTGCAAGAAAGAGAGATAACTTGGCATGGGAATGGGTTGGCTTATTGGGATGATGATAGATGGGTGGTGTCATTCTGGTGGTCATCTGGTGTCCATAATGGTCAAAGCCAAAGCTGCACAAGTCAACGCCGATTCTGGGCAGCTCCCCTCGTTGTGGTCACTTCGAGACCCCCTATATTGCTGGACTTTTCTTTTTTTAACAAAAGGGAAGAACAATCATCCCCAACGAAACCACCGGTGCTGTGACTGACCGCTCGCTCTCTGGCGGAGGCTGGCCTTCGCAAGGGCCGGGTCAAGGGCTCGCTCAGACCATTCGCCCCAAAGCAACTGGACATCTCTCCGCCGGAGCCAGACGCGAATGGACGCAACGGACTGGGCCGCTTGACCCTTTGGAAGCACTGGGGGGCTGAGGATAGGTCTGGACGATGGGCTGGTCAGTGGAGTGAGTGAGAGGGCAGGAGGGGAGGGGTCTCGGTCCTTGTTTGGGGGGCGCATGGGGGTCCTCTTCATTGCGGGGGACGCGGGTGTTTGGCAGCTCTTTCGCGGGGACAAATATAAGTGGGTTCCCCCCTGGTTTCCCTTCCCCTATTCTATACACTGGTCTCTCCCGCCTCCCCCCCCTCTCCCCACCACCTTGCCCCCTCCCCACCTGTACAGACCCCTCCCCTGTAAATACGAGTCCCCTTTACCCCCCTGTATCCTTGGGTAGAGATATTCCTGAGCCAGCCCAGTAGCCTTGGGACGATTGTAAGTTATTCCGGCCCCGGAGCAAACGGTCTGTACCGAAACCCTTAATAAACGTAGAAAGCCTCCTCCTGGGTCTCTTGCCTCGTCCTTCTCCTGGTGCTCTCTGCACATGCTCCAGGGACATGCCATTATTGTGATTATTACTACTATTCTGTTTAAGTATATCCTGCTTTTTCTCTCCTTACGGACATCTGAGAAAGAAGAAGTGTTCAGCAGTGGAACTCTCTGCCCTGAAGTGTGTTGGAGGCTTTGAAACAGAGGCTGGGTGGCCATCTGTCGGGGGTGCTTTGAATGGGATTTTCCTGCTTCTTGGCAGAATGGGGTTGAACTGGTCTCTTCCAACTCTAGGATTCTATGACTGAGAGCTGTTCAGCAGTGGAACTTTCTGCCCCGGAGTGTGGTGGAGGCTCCTTCTTTGGAGGCTTTGAAACAGAGGCTGGATGGACATCTGTCAGGGGTGCTTGGAATGGGATTTTCCTGCTTCTTGGCAGAATGGGGTTGAATTGGATGATGGCCCACCCAGTCTCTTCCAACTCTCAGATTCTAGGATTCTATGACTGAGAGCCGTTCAGCAGTGGAACACTCTGCCCTGGGGTGTGGTGGAGGTTTTGAAACAGAAGCTGGATGGCCATCTGTCGGGGGTGCTTTGAATGCAATTTTCCTGCTTCTTGGCAGAATGGGGTTGGACTGGATGATGGCCCACCAGGTCTCTTCCAACTCTAAGATTCTAGGATTCTATGACTGAGAGCTGTTCAGCAGTGGAACTCTCTGCCCCGGAGTGTGGTGGAGGCTCCTTCTTTGGAGGCTTTGAAGCAGAGGCTGGGTGGCCATCTGTTGGGGGTGCTTTGAATGCAATTTTCCTGCTTCTTGGCAGAATGGGGTTGAACTGGTCTCTTCCAACTCTAGGATTCTAGGATTCTATGACTAAGAGCTGTTCAGCAGTGGAACTCTCTGCCCTGGAGTGTGGTGGAGGCTTTGAAACAGAAGCTGGGTGGCCATCTGTCGGGGGTGCTTTGAATGGGATTTTCCTGCTTCTTGGCAGAATGGGGTTGAACTGGTCTCTTCCAACTCTAGGATTCTATGACTGAGAGCTGTTCAGCAGTGGAACTTTCTGCCCCGGAGTGTGGTGGAGGCTCCTTCTTTGGAGGCTTTGAAACAGAGGCTGGATGGACATCTGTCAGGGGTGCTTGGAATGGGATTTTCCTGCTTCTTGGCAGAATGGGGTTGAATTGGATGATGGCCCACCCAGTCTCTTCCAACTCTCAGATTCTAGGATTCTATGACTGAGAGCCGTTCAGCAGTGGAACACTCTGCCCTGGGGTGTGGTGGAGGTTTTGAAACAGAAGCTGGATGGCCATCTGTCGGGGGTGCTTTGAATGCAATTTTCCTGCTTCTTGGCAGAATGGGGTTGGACTGGATGATGGCCCACCAGGTCTCTTCCAACTCTAAGATTCTAGGATTCTATGACTGAGAGCTGTTCAGCAGTGGAACTCTCTGCCCCGGAGTGTGGTGGAGGCTCCTTCTTTGGAGGCTTTGAAGCAGAGGCTGGGTGGCCATCTGTTGGGGGTGCTTTGAATGCAATTTTCCTGCTTCTTGGCAGAATGGGGTTGAACTGGTCTCTTCCAACTCTAGGATTCTAGGATTCTATGACTAAGAGCTGTTCAGCAGTGGAACTCTCTGCCCTGGAGTGTGGTGGAGGCTTTGAAACAGAAGCTGGGTGGCCATCTGTCGGGGGTGCTTTGAATGGGATTTTCCTGCTTCTTGGCAGAATGGGGTTGAACTGGTCTCTTCCAACTCTAGGATTCTATGACTGAGAGCTGTTCAGCAGTGGAACTTTCTGCCCCGGAGTGTGGTGGAGGCTCCTTCTTTGGAGGCTTTGAAACAGAGGCTGGATGGACATCTGTCAGGGGTGCTTGGAATGGGATTTTCCTGCTTCTTGGCAGAATGGGGTTGAATTGGATGATGGCCCACCCAGTCTCTTCCAACTCTCAGATTCTAGGATTCTATGACTGAGAGCCGTTCAGCAGTGGAACACTCTGCCCTGGGGTGTGGTGGAGGTTTTGAAACAGAAGCTGGATGGCCATCTGTCGGGGGTGCTTTGAATGCAATTTTCCTGCTTCTTGGCAGAATGGGGTTGGACTGGATGATGGCCCACCAGGTCTCTTCCAACTCTAAGATTCTAGGATTCTATGACTGAGAGCTGTTCAGCAGTGGAACTCTCTGCCCCGGAGTGTGGTGGAGGCTCCTTCTTTGGAGGCTTTGAAGCAGAGGCTGGGTGGCCATCTGTTGGGGGTGCTTTGAATGCAATTTTCCTGCTTCTTGGCAGAATGGGGTTGAACTGGTCTCTTCCAACTCTAGGATTCTAGGATTCTATGACTAAGAGCTGTTCAGCAGTGGAACTCTCTGCCCTGGAGTGTGGTGGAGGCTTTGAAACAGAAGCTGGGTGGCCATCTGTCGGGGGTGCTTTGAATGGGATTTTCCTGCTTCTTGGCAGAATGGGGTTGAACTGGTCTCTTCCAACTCTAGGATTCTATGACTGAGAGCTGTTCAGCAGTGGAACTTTCTGCCCCGGAGTGTGGTGGAGGCTCCTTCTTTGGAGGCTTTGAAACAGAGGCTGGATGGACATCTGTCAGGGGTGCTTGGAATGGGATTTTCCTGCTTCTTGGCAGAATGGGGTTGAATTGGATGATGGCCCACCCAGTCTCTTCCAACTCTCAGATTCTAGGATTCTATGACTGAGAGCCGTTCAGCAGTGGAACACTCTGCCCTGGGGTGTGGTGGAGGTTTTGAAACAGAAGCTGGATGGCCATCTGTCGGGGGTGCTTTGAATGCAATTTTCCTGCTTCTTGGCAGAATGGGGTTGGACTGGATGATGGCCCACCAGGTCTCTTCCAACTCTAAGATTCTAGGATTCTATGACTGAGAGCTGTTCAGCAGTGGAACTCTCTGCCCCGTAGTGTGGTGGAGGCTCCTTCTTTGGAGGCTTTGAAGCAGAGGCTGGGTGGCCATCTGTTGGGGGTGCTTTGAATGCAATTTTCCTGCTTCTTGGCAGAATGGGGTTGAACTGGTCTCTTCCAACTCTAGGATTCTAGGATTCTATGACTAAGAGCTGTTCAGCAGTGGAACTCTCTGCCCTGGAGTGTGGTGGAGGCTTTGAAACAGAAGCTGGATGGCCATCTGTCGGGGGTGCTTGGAATGAGATTTTCCTGCTTCTTGGCAGAATGGGGTTGGACTGGGTGGCCCATGAGGTCTCTTCCAAATCTATGATTCTATCTGGAACCACTTTTTGAAGGTTCTTCTCCTTGCACTCTGCACATGCTCCAGGGATGGGATATTATTATTATTATTATTATTATTATTATTATTATGTTTATTATTATGTTTATTATTATGTTTATTTATATCCTGCTTTTTCTCTCCTTACGGACACTTGAGAAAGGAGAGCTGTTCAGCAGTGGAACTCTCTGCCTCGGAGTGTGGTGGAGGCTCCTTCTTTGGAGGCTTTGAAACAGAGGCTGGATGGCTATCTGTCGGGAGTACTTTGAATGCAATATTCCTGCTTCTTGGCAGAATGGGGTTGGACTGGATGATTGCCCAGGAGGTCTCTTCCAACTCTAGGATTCTATGATTCTATCTGGAACCACTTTTTGAAGTCCTTCTCCTTGCGCTCCGCACATGCTCCAGGGGCGTGAATAATAATAATAATAATAATAATAATAATAATAATAATAATAATAATAATTTGTATTTATGTCCCACTTTTTCTATCAATTTGGAGGCTCAAGAATGGATCTGGAATCACTTCTTGAAGGTCCTTCTCCCTGTGCTCTGCACATGCTCCAGGGACGTGAATAATAACTATTTTATTATTATTATTATTATTATTATTATTATTATTATTGTGTGTGTTTATGTCCCACTTTTTCTTTCCATTCAGAGACTTGAGACTGGATCTGGAATCACTTCTTGAAGGTCCTTCACCCTGCACTCTGCACATGCTCCAGGGGCATTAATAATAATAATAATAATAATAATTTGTATTTATGTCACGCTTTTTCTCTCCTTACGGACACTTATTTATTATTATATATATTATATTACTATATATTATTATATTGTAATATCTATTGTTATTATATCATTTATTATATATATTATATTATCATATTTTATAATTATAATTATATAATCATTAATTATATATGTTATATATTATAATTATAATATCATCATTTATTATATATAATATTATTATTATAATTTCTTGTATCATTTATTATATATATAATATTATATATTATAATTATAATTATATCATCATTTATTATATATAATATTATTATAATTTATTATATCATTTATTATATATAATATTATTATATATTATAATTATTATTATATCATCATTTATTATTATTATATATATTATTACTTATTATTTATTATTATTTATTATATAGTAATATCTATTATTCTTATATCATTTATTATATATAATATTATTATCTATTATAATTATAATTATTATATCATCATTTATTGTTATATATTATTATTATTATTATTATATAGTAATACCTATTGTTGTTGTTGTTGTTATTGTTGTTGTTGGTATTATTATTATTATTATTATTATTAGGGTTCTGGAAAAAGTGATAATTTTGAGTCACTAGCCAGGAAAGCTAAATATCACACTCACCAACACACATACACAAACACACACACACACACACACACACACACACACACACACACCCCAAGGTCAGTATTAAGAATTTGGAGAGGAAGATGCTACCCTTTCAGTTTCTAAATGAGGTATCTATCCAGCATCCCATTATAACATTTTGTGTATTAGTGTTGTATTTACATTCTTGATGTTGTGGTTTGAATGTTGGAGACCCAGGTTCGAATCCCCGCTCGGACATGGAAACGCATTGGGTGAGTCACACTCTCTCAGCCTCAGAAAGAAGGAAGGAGCAGAATCTCATTTTGGACAAAGCTTCCTAAGACCCATGAAATGAAGGCACACAATTAAATGACCTTCTGTGAGCTGCTGAACTCGCTGACCGAAAGGTTGCAGGTTCGAATCCGGGGAGCGGAGTGAGCTTCCACTGTCAGCCCCGGCTTCTGCCAACCTAGCAGTTCGAAAACATGCAAAGGAGAGTAGATCAATAGATACCTGGGAAGGTAAGGGCACTCCATGCAGTCATGCCGGCCACATGACCTTGGAGGTGTCTAAGGACAACACTAGCACTTCAGCTTAGAAATGGAGATGGAGCGACGTGAGCTTCCGCCGTCAGCCCCAGCTTCTGCCAACCTAGCAGTTCGAAAAGATGCGAAGGTGAGTAGATCAATAGGTACCGCTCCGGCGGGAAGGTAAGGGCGCTCCATGCAGTCATGCTGGCCACATGACCTTGGAGGTGTCTGAGGACAACACCGGCTCTTCGGCTTAGAAATGGAGATAAGCACCACCGTCCAGAGTTGGACACAACTGGACTTAATGTCAGGGGACAACCTTTACTTTTTTTATTTTCTACTAGCTGTCCCCTGCCAGGCGTTGCTGTGGCCCACATGGGGTTCTGTGTAGGAGGTTTGGCCCAATTCTATTGTTGGTGGGATTAAGAATGCTCTTTGATTGTAGGTGAACTATAAATCCCAGCAACTACAACTCCCAAATGTCAAGATTCTATTTTCCCCAAACTCCACTAGTGTTCACATTTGGGCATATTGAGTCTTTGTGTAGAGTTTGGTCCAGATCCATCATTGTTTGAGTCCACAGTGATCTTTGGATGTAGGTGAACTACAACTCCCAAACCAAAGGACACGGCCCACCAAACCCTTCCAGTATTTTCTGTTGGTCATGGGGGTTCTGTGTGCCAAGTTTGGTTCAATTCTATCATTGGTGGGGTTCAGAATGCTCTTTGACTGTAGGTGAACTATAAATCCCAGCAACTACAACTCCCAAATGTCAAGATACTATTTCCTCCAAACTCTACCAGTGTTCACATTTGGGCATATTGAGTATTCATGTAGAGTTTGGTCCAGATCCATCATTGCTTGAGTCCACAGTGCTCTCTGGATGTAGGTGAACTACAACTCCCAAACTCAATGCCCACCAAACCCTTCCAGTATTTTCTGTTGGTCATAGGAGTTCTGTGTGCCCAGTTTGGTTCAATTCCATCATTGGTAGGGTTCCGAATGCTCTTTGATTATAGGTGAACTATAAATCCCAGCAACTACAACTCCCAAATGACAAAATCATTTTTTTTTTTGAGTGAAGGACTTACATTGGGTTGTTAGGTGTCTTGTGTCCAAATTTGGTGCCAATTCGTCCACTGATTTTTGAGTTCTGTCAATCCCACAAACGAACATTACATTTTTATTTATATAGATGTCTCATGGGATGCTCTTCCCAACCCTTGCTTGAACTATAACTCTCTAACCAGCATAGCTAATAGTGAGAATGATGGGAATTCTAGTTTGGCAACATCTGGAGGACATTGTAGTCTCCATCCCTGAGAAATTCATCGTATTTGTTGTGTCTTCTCCATATTTTCCATCCATTATTATTATTATTGTTGTTGTTGTTGTTGTTGTTGTTGTTGTTGTGGTGGTGGTGGTTGTGGTGGTTGTGGTGGTGGTGGTGGTGGTGGTGGTGGTTGTGGTGGTGGTGGTGGTGGTGGTGGTGGTGGTGGTTGTGGTGGTGGTGGTGGTGGTGGTGGTGGTTGGTTGTGGTTGTGGTTGTGGTTGTGGTTGTGGTTGTGGTTGTGGTTGTGGTTATGGTTATGGTTATGGTTATGGTTATGGTTATGTATACCCCGCTTTATTTCTGCTTCCGGAGGATGCATCTACATTGTAGCACAAATGCAAGTTTGACCCCAATGCTATGCAATGCTGGGAGTTGTAGTTTCCCCAAGTCCAAAAGGGCTCAACTCTGAATCCTAGGATTGCATTGCATTGCAACACATCACTCAAAGTGGAGCCAAACCACATTAATTCAGCAGTGTAGATGGACCTCCTCGACGACTCATTTCTCGGAACAGGAAAGCAAAAGAAAACCAAGGAGAAGTCTGTGAGGGGAAGGCAAGGCTTGAGGGGCCCGCCCTTGGCTTTATTCTCTCGGTCAGCGGTGGCGATGGCTCTGTGTGGCTGGCCAAAGGGGCGTCCGGCCGGGGGCCTTGGGGTCACGCTGCCCCCGGGGTCCGGGCCCCAGAGCGCAGGGCGGGCACATCTCTGCCCAGGCGGCTCACTTCTGTGCGGGGACCATGTCGTCGATGGCTTGGCCTTTCTCCAGCTTCTTCTCCATCTCCACCATCAGCTTGACCCCGTCCACCACCAGCTGCACTTGGTCCACTTCGGAGGAGCCCAAGCGGTCAGCGTTGGAGATGTCGAAGACGGCGCCCACGGCCTCAGTGTCCACACCACCTGCCGGGCAAAGAGATGGAGCATCGGACATGGGTCTCACCCAAGCAAGACCTCTTCCTAACCATTGGTCAAACTAGAGCACCGGACAAGCTCTGGTCTGTTCCTAGCCATTGGTCAAGCTCTGGCCTGTTCCTGACCATTGGTCAAACTATTCCTGAGCTCTAGTCAAGTTCTGGCCTGTTCTTGATCATTTGTCAAACTCTAGTCTGCTCCCAATCATTGGTCAAGCTCTGACTTGTTCCTTACCATTGGTTGGTCAAACTATTCCAGAGCAATGGTCAAGCTCTGGCTTGTTTCTAACCATTGGCCAAGCTCTAGTCTGTTCCTAACTATTGGTCAAGCTCTGGCCTGCTCTTGACCATTAAACTCTATTCTGCTCCTAATCATTGGTCAAACTCTAGTGTATTCCTAACCATTGGTCAAACTATTCCTGACCAATGGTCAAGCTCTGGCCTGTTTTTAACCATTGGTCAAGCTCTGGCCTGTTTTTAACTACTGGTCAAGCTCTGGCCTGTTCTTGATCACTTGTCAAACTCTAGTTTGTTCCCAATCATTGGTCAAGCTCTGACTTGTTCCTAACCATTGGTCAAACTATTCCTGAGCAATGGTCAAGCTCTGGCTTGTTTCTAACCATTGGTCAAGCTCTGGCCTGTTCCTAATTATTGCTCAAGCTCTGATCTGTTCCTAACCATTGGTCAAGCTCTGGCCTGCTCTTGACCATTAGTTAAACTCTATTCTGTTCCTAACCATTGGTCAAACTATTCCTGAGCAATGGTCAAGCTCTGGCCTGTTCCTAACCATTGGTCAAGCTCTGGCCTGCTCTGGACTATTAGTCAAACACTAGTCTGTTCCTAATAATTGGTCAAACTATTCCTGAACACTGGTCAAGCTCTGGTCTGTTTCTAACCATTGGTCAAGCTCTGGAGTGTTCCTGGCCATTAGTCAAGCTCTGGCCTGTTCCTCACCATTGGTCAAACTATTCCTGAGCGCTGGTCAAGCTCCGGCCTGTTTTTGATCATTTGTCAAATTCTAGTCTGTTCCCAATCACTGGTCAAATTGTGACTTGTTCCTCACCATTGGTCAAACTATTCCTGAGCACTGGTCAAGCTCTGGCCTGCTCTTGACCATTAGTCAAACTCTAGTCTGTTCCTAATTATTGGTCAAACTATTCCTGAGCAATGGTCAAGCTCTGGCCTGTTTTTTAACCATTGGTCAAGCTCTGGCCCGTTCCTAACCATTGGTCAAGCTCTGGTCTGCTCTGGACTATTAGTCAAACTCTAGTCTGTTCCTAATCATTAGTCAAACTATTCCTGACCACTGGTCAAGCTCTGACTTGTTCCTAAACATTGATCAAACTTTGGAGTGTTCCTAGCCATTGGTCAAGCTCTGGCCAGTTCCTGACCATTGGTCAAACTATTCCTGAGCACTGGTCAAGCTCCAGCCTGTTCTTGATCATTTGTCAAACTCTAGTCTGTTCCTAATCATTGGTCAAGCTATTCCTAACCATTGTTCAAGCTCTAGCCTGTTCTTGACATTAGTCAAACTCTAATTTGTTCCTAACCATTGGTCAGTTCCTGAGAACTGGTCAAATTCCTGTCTGTTTCTGACCATTGCTCAAAACCTAGTCTAGTCTTAATCATTGGTCAAACTATTCCTGAGCAGTGGTCAAGCTCTGGCCTGTTATTGACCACTGGTGAAACTCTAGTCTATTCCTAACCATTGCTCAAACTCTGTTTGTTATTGACCACTGGCCAAACTCTATTTTGCTCTATTCCTGACCATTGGTCAAACTATTCCTGAGCATTGGTCAAGCTCTGGCCTGTTCCAAAATCACTGATCGAACTGTAGTCTATTCCTGAGCAGTGGTCAGGCTCTGGCCTCTTCCTATTTTTGGTCAAGTTTAGGTCTGTTGGTGGCCATTGGTCAACATTTAGCCTATTCCTGACCATTGGACACACTGGTCTGTTCTTAACCCTCCACCTCATCGCCTCCAAAGTCCACCTGAGAAACTACAACTCCCAGCATCGAGCCATGACATGTATTCATTCTGCAGTGCAGGTGCATCCTACGTGCAATTGGCAAGGCACGAAGGATGCCGGCGAGGGGCAGGTGGGCAGCCGTACCTGTGCCACGCTTCTGCAGGCGGAGACGTGTCAGGATCTCCTCAAACTTGGCGTGTTTGCTGAGGTGGGGCAGCTTGACGTGGACGCCGCCACGGAGGCCGGTGCCCAGGTTGGAGGGGCAGGTCAGGACGTAGCCCAGGTGCTCATTCCAGCTGAAGGGGTGGCCGGCCTGCTTGAAGATCTCCTCAATCTTCCCCAGGAAAAAGAGAGAGAACGCAATGAGTCCCGGAATCTAGGTGTCCAGTGAAGGGCATCTAGTCCAACCCCAATAAATACATATAGAGAGAGACAGAGAATCCTAGAGTTGGAAGGGACCCCTAAAGGTCATCCAGTCCAACCCCCAATAAATACATACATAGATAGATACAGAATTCTACATGGATGGATGGATGGATGGATGGATGGATGGATGGATGGATGGATAGATAGATAGATAGATAGATAGATAGATAGATAGATAGATAGAGGACCCTAGAGTTGGAAGGGACCCCCAAAAGTCATCCTGTTCAACCACTGGAAAATACAGATGGATGGATGGATGGATGGATGGATGGATGGATGGATGGATGGATGGATGGATGGATGGATAGATAGATAGATAGATAGATAGATAGATAGATAGATAGATAGATAGATAGATAGATAGATAGATGATCCTAGCACTGGAAGGGACTCCTGAAAGTCATCCAGTCCAACCCCCCAAGAAATGGATGGATGGATGGATGGAGAATCCTAGAATTGGAAGGGACCCCCAAAAGTCATCCTGTCCAACCACTGGGAAATACACACATATATAGATATAGATAGAGGATCTTAGCATTGGAAGGGATCCCCAAAGGTCATCCAGTCCAACCCCTAAGAAATAGATACAGAATCCTAGGATTGAAAGGGACCCCCAAAGGCCATCCAATCTAACCCCTAGATAGATAGATAGATAGATAGATAGATAGATAGATAGATAGATGATCCTAGCATTGGAAGGGACTCCCAAAGGTCATCCAGTCCAACCCCCAAGAAATAGATGGATGGACTCCCAAAAGCCATCCTGTCCAACCACTTAAAAATATAGACAGACAGATAGAGGATCCTAGCATTGGAAGGGACTCCCAAAGGCCAACCAGTCCAACCCCTAAGAAATAGATAGATAGATAGATAGATAGATAGATAGATAGATAATCCTAGGATTGGAAGGTTCCTCCAAAGGCCATCCAGTCCAACCCCTAGGTATATAAATGATAGATAGATAGATAGATAGATAGATGATAGACAGACAATCATAGGATAGGAAAGGATCCCAAAGGTCATCCAGTCCAACCCCCAAGAAATAGATGGATGGATGAACTCCCAAAAGCCATCCTGTCCAACACTGGAATATACTTACATACATACATACATACATACATACATACAGATAGATAGATAGATAGATAGATAGATAGATAGATAGATAATCTTAGAATTGGAAGGGATCCCCAAAGGTCATCCAGTCCAACCCATAGATAGATAGATAGATAGATAGATAGATAGATAGATAGATAGATAGATAATCCTAGGATTGGAAGGTTCCTCCAAAGGCCATCCAGTCCAACCCCTAGGTATATAAATGATAGATAGATAGATAGATAGATAGATAGATAGATAGATGATAGACAGACAATCATAGGATAGGAAAGGATCCCAAAGGTCATCCAGTCCAACCCCCAAGAAATAGATGGATGGATGAACTCCCAAAAGCCATCCTGTCCAACACTGGAAAATACTTACATACATACATACATACAGATAGATAGATAGATAGATAGATAGATAGATAGATAGATAGATAATCTTAGAATTGGAAGGGATCCCCAAAGGTCATCCAGTCCAACCCATAGATAGATAGATAGATAGATAGATAGATAGAGGTTCCTAGGATAGGAAGGGACCCCCATTCAGTCCTCTGCCAGTCAGTAAGACACCATTCGATCCCTCCCGACAGATGGCCATACAGCTTCTGTTTAAAGACTTCCATAGAGTCGTAGTCGAGGAAGGGACCCACAAATGTCATCCAGAAGAGAGTCGGACAATGACTTCCTTCTATTTGGACACTAGACTTCTGTGGATCGCATTGGCCTTTTTCGCTGCAGCGTCACGCTGTCGACATGGAAGGTTTGTGGAAGCTCACCTTTTGGAGGCCGACGCAGAAGCGCCGGAAGACCTCCTTCATGTTGCCGCCCTTCTGCATGGAGATGACGCGGAGATGGTCCTCCTCGTTCACCCAGACCAGGAAGGTCTTGTTGTCATTGTGCCTGGAAGGCGAGGTGCAACGTCAAGGATATGACACCACGTCACAACATTGGAAAATGATCCGTTCCTGGTTTGAAAGTGTTATTTCCTGTTCGAGTCTGCAGTCCTGACTTGGAAATTAGTAATTGTCCTCCAGAAAGTTTGTTTTTGAGGTTGTCATAATGTTGAATTGGTTGGGACTCTTAAGATATTTATTGAAAAACTAGAGCATAATGACTTGCAGGATGTCCCTCCCGCAGAAACAAAGTTTTGCAAATTTAATATACTTTTTCCATGCTTTTATGATAGAACCAATTAGGAAACGACGTCTATAACCCAGGAACAAAAATCATATTACATAATATAATATCTTATTTGATGTAATATAATATATTTGATTTATAATTTGGTTTATGCATTGAATGTAAGGCATTGAATTTTGCCATTATTTTTTGTAAATAGCTTTGAATCCTCCCCAGGGGTAAGAAAAGCGGTATATGAATACTGTAAATAAATAAAAAGAATAAAATAAATTATTATAATATTATAATATAATATAATAGCATAATGTGCTGCAGGATGTCTCACAAAAACATAGCTTTTTGCAAGCTTAGTAAACTTTCCCCATGTTTTTGCTAAGCTGCTTTGAGATAATTTATTTATTTGCCGTATTTGTATACCGCCTTTCTCAGCCTATCGGCTGAGATGAATGAGATGAACTTGAACTCTTAACGCAGGGTAGAAATATAATAATAATAATAATAATAATAATAATAATAATAATAATTTTTAGGATAGAGCCAATTAGGAAATGACATCGATAACCCAGAAACAAAAATTGTGTAACATATTGTAATATATTACAAAAATATCATAATCTAATATAATAAATATTATATAGTAATATAACAACATAAAATAAAATACAATAATATAATACAATAATAATATAATATATAATGTGCTGCAGAATGTCTCTCCCATAATGACAGTATAATATAATAATATAATATAATATAATATAATATAATATATAATGCGCTGCAGGATGTCTCTCCCGTAATGATAATATAATACAATAATAATAATAATAACAATAATAATAATATATAATATAATAATATAATATAATATAATTAATATAATATAATATAATATGCTGCATCACTCCCGTAATGACAAGTTTAATCAACTTTTCCCATGTTTTTAGGATAGAACCAATTAGGAAACAACACTGATAATCCAGAAACAATAATCGTTTTACAACTTGAATGCACTGAGGATTTGAAATGGACCTGGATGAATGAGATGAACTTGAACTCTTAACACAGGAAGGGCAAGATGGCCTATTGCATTGGAAGCTAAGCAGGGTCAGCTCTGGTTAGGATTTGGATGGGAGACCACTTAATGAGTCCCATGTATTGCAGAGTCATAGGGTCACCGTAAATCAGGCCTGGGCCAACTTTGGCCCTCCAGGTGTTCTGGACTCCAACTCCCACCATTCCTAACAGCATTGATCCAGGAACAAAAATTGTGTTACAACTTGAATGCACACAGGATGGGAAATGGACCTGGATGAATGAGATGAACTTGACCTCTTAACACAGGAAGGGCAAGATGGCCTATTGCATTGGAAGCTAAGCAGGGTCAGCTCCGGTTAGGATTTGGATGGGAGACCACTTAATGAATCCCATGTAATGCCAGGCCAAGTCAGGCCTGGGCCAACTTTGGCCCTCCAGGTGTTTTGGACTCCAACTCCCACCATTCCTAACAGCCTACCGGCTGTTAGGAATGGTGGGAGTTGGAGTCCAAAACACCTGGAGGGCGAGCTGAATTGGTATGCTCCTGCCATTGGATGCCACACTTACCAGATACCGCGGGCGTCGGGCCAGTCGCGGGCCATGCCAGAGGCGAGCAGGAGTGGGGAGACGGGCTTGTCAAAGAGGAAATGGTCGTCGATCAGCTGCTGCTGTTCCGCATCGGTCATGTCCTTCAGGGGATAGTATTTGCCCTTGAACTCTCCGGTCAAGCTGTTCAGAGCTGCCGGGAAAAGGGACACATAGGAACTGAACCACATTCGAAGCGCATTACTCGAATCTAATGCTCACCGTTTGGACTAAACGACCTCTCCAAAATTCAAGTGTGCGTTATATGGTCATCTTACTGCTGAGCAAAAGGCATATTTGATTGCATTCACTCAATGCTATGCAATGCTGGGATTTGTAGTTTGGTGAGGCATCAGCCTCCTTCGGCAGAGGAGGCTCAAGGCCTTATAAATACAGCCCCCACCTCTCATTTAATTGCCATGGCTCAATTCTATGCAATGCTAGGATTTGTAGTTTCGTGAAGCACCAGCACTCTTCGGCAGAGAAGGCTCAAGGCTCATGTCAAACTACAATTCCCACAATTCCATAGCAATTTTACCAATGCCATGACCCCCATGCAATGGAATGGTGGGAGTTGTAGTTTTACTAAGGGTGTGCATCTACAATGCATGACCCGCATGCAATGGAATGGTGGGAGTTGTAGTTTTACCAATGGTGTGCATCTACAATGTATGACCCCTATGCAATGGAATGGTGGGAGTTGTAGTTTTACTAATGGTGTGCATCTACAATGTATGACCCCTATGCTATGGAATGGTGGGAGTTCTAGTTTTTCTAAGGGTGTGCACCTACAATGCCATGACCCCATGCTATGGAATGTTGAGTTGTAGTTTTACTATGCGCACCCACAATGCTATGACCCCCATGCAGTGGAATGGTGGGAGTTGTAGTTTTACTAATGGTGTGCATCTACAATGCAAGACCCGCATGCAATGGAATGGTGGGAGTTCTAGTTTTACTAAGAGTGTGCATGTATAATGCTGTGACTCCCATGCTACGGAATGGTGGGAGTTGTAGTTTTACTAAGGATGTGCATCTGCAAATGCTGTGACCTCCATGCTATGGAATGGTGGGAGTTGTAGTTTTACTAATGGTGTTCATCTACAATGCATGACCCGCATGCTACGGAATGGTGGGAGTCCTAGTTTTACTAAGGGTGCACATCTACAATGCCATGACGCCCATGCTATGGAATGTTAGGAGTTGTAGTTTTACTAAGGGTCCGCATCTACAATGCCATTACTCCCATGCAATGGAATGGCGGGAGTTGTAGTTTTACTAAGGATGTGCATCTGCAATGCTGTGACCCCCATGCGATGGAACGGTGGGAGTTGTAGTTTTACTAAGGATTTACATCTGCAATGCTGTGCCCTCCATGCTATGGAATGGTGGGAATTGTAATTTTACTATAGATGTGCATCTGCAATGCTGTGCCCTCCATGCTATGGAATGGTGGGAGTTGTAGCTTTACTAAGGGTGCTCATTTACAATGCCCCCCATGCTATGTAATGATGGGAGTTGTAGTTTTACCAAAGGTGCAACTCCTCTGCCGAACGGACGCAATTTGACACCACGATTCAAGGCGATGGGGGTCATAGGAGTTCTAGATTGCAGTGAATTAGAAGGGCCTTGAGAAACTGCAACTTCCAGAACCCCACAGATGGAGCCGGGGCAGTTCAAGTGTCATCCAAGTGTGTTAATTCTACTTTGCGGATGCAGCCACAGAAGCCCAGGTGGTGGTCCAGCCATCTAGCTTGCTTGGTGCTACACTGCCATTTCTGCCATTACCCTTAATGGAGAGGGTCTCCACGGCACGGCGCTCCCCACGGCTGCAGTGGGGGGGCAGGGTGTACCCCTTGATGCTGCGCCCCGTCCGCACGCGGCTGCTGAAGACGTAGTTGGGGTCCAGGTCGTCTCCACCCTGCGGAGAAAAGGAAGAGCGGGCAGGAAAGACGGGTCAGAGCGGTGTCGGAGGCCCTAGCACACGCGGAGAAACATGCATGGGCCAACTTTGGCCTTCCAAATGTTTTGGACCTCTGGAAGGCCAAAAGATACATAATTACAAAATATACATAATTTGCCTGTTCCTGGTTTGAAAGTGTTATCTCCTGAATTGGTTGAGACCTTAAGGTCCCTTCCACACAGCTGTATCAAATCCACACTGAACTGGATTATACATCAGTGTGGACTAAGATATCCCAGTTCAAAGCAGATATTGTGGGATTTTCTGCCTTGATATTCAGAGTTATATGGCTTTGCGGAAGGGCCATAAGGTATCTCAAGATATCTCCAATTTATGGTCATCTAAACTATCTCAATGTATGGTCATCTAAGACATCTCAAGATATCTCCAACTTATGGTCATCTAAGATATCTCAAGATATCTCCAACTTATGATCATCTAAGATATCTCAAGGTGTTTTCAATGTATGGTCATAGATATCTCAAGGTATCTCCAAGTTATGATCATCCAAAATATCTCAAGGTATCTCCAACGTATGGTCATCTAAAATATCTCAATATATCTCCAAGTTATGGTCATCTAAGATATCTCAAGGTGTTTCCAATGTATCATCATCTAAAATATCTCAAGGTAGCTCCAATTTATGGTCATCTATCTCAAGATATCTCCAGTTTATGGTCATCTAAGATATCTCAAGATATCTCCAACTTATGATCATCTAAGATATCTCAAGATCTTTCCAAGTTATGTTCATTTTCAGCTTATAGTCATCTAAGGTATCTCAAGGTATTTCCAATTTATGATCATCTAAAATATCTCAAGGTATCTCCAATTTATGGTCATCTAAGATATCTCAAGGTATCTCCAATTTAAGGTCATCTAAGATTGCTTAGGGTATCTCCAAGTTATGGTCATCTAAGATATCATAAGGTATCTCCAACTTATGGTAATCTAAGATGTCTTAAAGTATATCCAATTTATGGTCATCTAAGGTATCTCAAGGTGTTTCCAATGTATAGTCATCTAAGATATTTCAAGGTATCTCCAAGTTATGGTCATCTAAGATATCTCAAGGTATCTCCAACTTATTGTCATCTAAGATATCTCTAGGTATCGCCAACTTATAGTCATCTAAAATATCTCAAGGTATCTCCAGTTTAAGGTTATCTAAGATATCTCAAGGTGTTTCCAATGTATAGTCATCTAAGATATTTCAAGGTATCTCCAATGTATGGTCATCTAAGATATCTCAAGGTATCTCCAAGTTATGGTCATCTAAGATATCACAAGGTTCTCCAACTTATTGTCATCTAAGATATCTCATGATATCTCCAATGTATGGTCATCTAAGATATCTCAAGGTATCTCCAAGTTATGGTCATCTAAGATATCACAAGGTTCTTCAACTTATTGTCATCTAAGATATCTCATGATATCTCCAATGTATGGTCATCTAAGATATCTCAAGGTATCTCCAAGTTATGGTCATCTAAGATATCACAAGGTTTCTCCAACTTATTGTCATCTAAGATATCTCATGATATCTCCAATGTATGGTCATCTAAGATATCTCAAGGTATCTCCAAGTTATGGTCATCTAAGATATCACAAGGTTCTCCAACTTATTGTCATCTAAGATATCTCATGATATCTCCAATGTATGGTCATCTAAGATATCTCAAGCTATCTCCAAGTTATGGTCATCTAAGATATCACAAGGTTTCTCCAACTTATTGTCATCTAAGATATCTCATGATATCTCCAAGTTATGGTCATCTAAGATATCTCAAGGTATCTCCAAGTTATGGTCATCTAAGATATCACAAGGTTTCTCCAACTTATTGTCATCTAAGATATCTCATGATATCTCCAATGTATGACCATCTAAGATATCTCAAGGTATCTCCAACTTATGGTCATCTAAGATATCTCACGGTATCTCCAATTTATGGTCATCTAAGATTGCTTAAGGTATCTCCAACTTATGGTCAACTACGATATCTCAAGGTATCTCCAACTTATGGATATCTAAGATATCGCAAGGTATCTACAACTTATGGTCATCTAAGATATCTCAAGGTGTTTCCAATGTATGGTTATCTAAGATATCTGAGGGCATCTCCAACTTATGGTCATCTAAGATATCTCAAGGTGTTTCCAATGTATGGTTATCTAAGATATCTGAAGGCATCTCCAACTTATGGTCATCTAAGATATCTCATGGTATCTCCAACTTATGGTCATCTAAAATATCTCAATATATCTCCAAGTTATGGTCATCTAAGATATCTCAAGGTGTTTGCAATGTATGGTTATCTAAGATATCTCAAGGTATCTCCAATTTATGGTCATCTAAGATATCTCAAGGTATCTCCAACTTATGGATATCTAAGATATCTCAAGGTATCTACAACTTATGGTCATCTAAGATATCTCAAGATATCTCCAACTTATGGTCATCTAAGATATCTCAAGGTGTTTCCAATGAATGGTCATCTAAGATTGCTTAAGGTATCTCCAACTTATGGTCATCAAAGATATCTCAAGGTGTTTCCAACGTTTGGTCATCTAAGATAAGCAATCCTGGTGTTGATGTTTGGCAGGGTCTTCTCTGCCAAAAGAGGGGCCCTTGCCAAACTAGAAATCCCGCCCACCCGGGCTCACCTTCAGGTTCTCATGGTTGAGGTCAGTCTTATGCTTGTCGGTGGGCTTGTAGCCTCCGTGACGGTCTGAGATGATGGGGTCAAAGAGCTCCTTGAAGACATCGTAGGACTCCTCGTCTCCGGCCACGCAGCCCACGGTCATGATGAAAGGGTGACCTGCACATGGCAAAACAAACCATAATCCAATGTTCAACGTCTGACTCATTCCATATCTTGAATGCACCCCTTAACAGTTAAATTTAACTTTGCTATCTGGAATGTATTTCTTGTTAGTTAAAAGTAATAGAAATGCATTTCGTGACACTTAAAAGTAATTGCACTATCTGGAATGCATTCCTTGCCAGTTGAAAGGAATTGCAATGCATTCCTTGCCAATTAAAAGTAATTGCACTATCTTGAATGCATCCCTTGCCAGTTAAATTTAACTTTGCTATCTGGAATTTATTTTTTCTTAGTTAAAAGTAATTGAAAAGCATTTCTTGCCATTTAAAAGTAATTGCACTATCTGGAACTTATCCTTTGCCAGTTAAAAGTAATTGCACTATCTGGAATGCATTCCTTGCCAGTTACATGTAACTGCACTATCTGGAATGCATCCCTTACCAGTTAAAAGTAATTGCACTCTCTTGAATGCATCCCTTGCCAGTTAAAAGTAACTGAAATGCATTTTGTGACTGTTAAAAGTAATTGCAATACATTTTTGCCAGTTAAAAGTAATTGCACTACCTGGAATGTATTCTTTGCCAGTTAAGAGTAATTACACTATCTGGAATGCATTCCTTGTCAGTTACATGTAACTGCACTATCTTGAATGCACCCCTTGCCAGTTAAATTTAACTTTGCTATCTGGAATGTATTTCTTGTTAGTTAAAAGTAATAGAAATGCATTTCGTGATACTTAAAAGTAATTGCACTATCTGGAATGTATTCCTTGCCAGTTGAAAGGAATTGCAATACATTCCTTGCCAATTAAAAGTAATTGCACTATCTTGAATGCATCCCTTGCCAGTTAAATTTAACTTTGCTATCTGGAATGTATTTCTCGTTAGTTAAAAGTAATAGAAATGCATTTTGTGACACTTCAAAGTAATTGCACTATCTGGAATGTATTCCTTGCCAGTTGAAAGTAACTGCAAAGCATTTCTTGTCATTTAAAAGTAATTGCACTATCTTGAATGCATCCCTTGCCAGTTAAAAGTAATTGCACAATCTGGAATGCATCCCTTGCCAGTTAAAAGTAATTGCACTATCTGGATTGCATCCTTTGCCATTTACATGTAACTGCACTATCTGGAATGGATCCCTTACCAGTTAAAAGTAATTGCACTATCTTGAATGCATCCCTTACCAGTTAAAAGTAATTGCACTATCTTGAATGCGTCCCTTGCCAGTTAAAAGTAAATGAAATGCATTTTGTGACTGTTAAAAGTAGCTACTCTATCTGGAATGCATCATTTACTAGTTACATGTAACTGCACTATCTGGAATGTATCCTTTGCCAGTACCCTCCCCAAAACTACAAATCGTAGGATGTTCAAGAGGAATTACAGCACTGCAATTATGGTGTGTAAAAGAGTGACACAGAAGGAAACAGATTGAGAGCTTGGGAAGGTCCAAAGCTAGGAGGATTCTGGGATAAGCAGTGCAAGAGGGTCAACATTCCCCTGGGCAAAGGGTTTGGGGGTCAGACATTGGCCTGCCTACCTGGGTTGTCCACTCCGGTCTGGATGACGTCATCCACGGTGAAGCCGCTGGGGGTCTCCTTGTCCCTCAGCTTCTTGTAGATGTCCAAGGTCAGGACCTTGGCCATGTGGTTGTTGTGCTTGGTGAGGTCAGGGAACTCCTCCTCCGGCTTGAAGTTGAGCTTGTACTTGTTGTGGGTGTTTCCGAAAGGCATCTTGGCGGCAGGTGAGACCGGTCCTGCAAGGACACCGAGACACAGATGGAGCGCTTGGTGGAGAGGCAACAAGATGTTTTGGAACAGCCCACCCTCCACCCAAGAAAATGGCTTAGAGGGGTTTCCAGTGTATGGATACCAACTTCAAGGTATTTCCAGCTTATGGTCATCTAAGATATCTTTTATTTACGTCCACTTTCAAGGTGTTTTCAGCTCATGGTCATCTACGATATCTCTAACCGATGGCCACCTTCGAGATGTTTTCAGCTCATGGCTATCTAAGATATCTCTTATTTACGTCCACCTTCAAGGTGTTTTCAACTTATGGTCATCTAAGATATCTCGAACTTATGGCTACCTTCAAGGTGTTTCCAATTTATGGTCATCTAAGATGTATCTTCAAGGTGTTTCCTATTTAGGACTGCCTTCAAGGTGTTTCTAATTACAAGGTTTTTGCAATGCATGGCCACCTTCAAGGTTTCTCCAACATGGTCATCTAAGATATCTCTAACTGATGGCCACCTTCAAGGTCTTTTCAATTCATGGTCATCTAAGCTATCTCTAACTGATGGCCACCTTTGAGATGTTTTCAGCTCATGCCTATCTAAGATATCTCTTATTTACGTCCACTTTCAAGGTGTTTTCAACTCATGGTCATCTAAGATGTCTTTAACTGATGACCACCTTCAAGGTATTTTCGGCTCATGGTCATCTATGATATCTCTTATTTACATCCACCTTCAAGGTGTTTTCAACTTATGGTCATCTAAGATATCTCGAACTTATGGCTACCTTCAAGGTGTTTTCAATTTATGGCCATCTAAGATGTATCTTCAAGGTGTTTCCAATTTAGGGCTGCCTTCAAGATGTTTCTAATTACAAGGTTTTTGCAATGCATGGCCACTTTCAAGATATCTCCTACATGGTCATCTAAGATATCTCTAACTTATGGCCACCTTCAAGGTGTTTTCAACTTAAGGTCATCTAAGATATCTCTAACTGATGGCTACCTCAAGGCATTTCTAATTTATGGTCATCTAAGATATTTCTAATTATGGTCATCTAAGACATCTCTAACCTTCAAGGTGTTTCCAATGGATGGACATCTGTTTCTAACCCCTGGCCACCTTCAAGGCATTTCTAATTTATGGTCATCTAAGATATGTCTAACTATGGTCACCTATGACATCTCTAACCTTCAAGGTGTTTCCAATGGATGGACATCTGTTTCTAACCTATGGCCACCTTCAAGGCATTTCTAACTTATGGTCATCTAAGATACACCTAACTATGGTCATCTAAGACATCTCTAACCTTCAAGGTGTTTCCAATGGATGGACATCTGTTTATAACCTATGGCCACCATCAAGGTGTTTCTAATTTATGGTCATCTAAGATATGTCTAACTGTGGTCATCTAAGACCATAGTCTTAAGATACGTCTAACTATGGCCATCTATGACATCTCAAGGCATTTCTAATTTATGGTCATCTAAGATATGTCTAACTATGGCCATCTAAGACATCTCTAACCTTCAAGGTATTTCCAATCGATGGACATCTGTTTCTAACCTATGGCCACCTTCAAGGCATTTCTAATTTATGGTCATCTAAGATATGTCTAACTATGGTAATCTAAGACCATATTCTTAAGATACGTCCAACTATGGCCATCTATGACATCTCAAGGCATTTCTAATTTATGGTCATCTAAGATATGTCCAACTATGGTCATCTAAGACATCTCTAACTTTCAAGGTGTTTCCAATGGATGGGCATCGGTTTCTAACCTATGGCCACCTTCAAGGCATTTCTAATTTATGGTCATCTAAGATATGTCTAACTATGGTCATCTAAGACATCTCAAGGCATTTCTAATTTATGGTCATCTAAGGTATGTCTAACTATGGTCATCTATGACATCTCTAACCTTCAAGGTGTTTCCAATGGATGGACATCTGTTTCTAACCTACGGCCACCTTCAAGGCATTTCTAATTTATGGTCATCTGAGATATGTCTAACCATGGTCATCTAAGACCATAGTCTTAAGATACATCTATCTATGACACCTCTAACCTTCAAGGTATTTCCAATGGATGGACATCTGTTTCTAACCTATGACCACCTTCAAGGCATTTCTAATTTATGGTCATCTATGATATGTCTAACTATGGTCATTTAAGACCATAGTCTCAAGATATGTCTAACTATGGCCATCTATGACATCTCAAGGCATTTCTAATTTATGGTCATCTAAGATACCTTCAAGGCGTTTCCACCTTTAGGAAGACCCTTCTGATGACCAGAATTCACAGCATTGCCTTGGAGTCCATTGGACTCTCCTTCTCTGGAGCTTTTTAAGCAGAGGCTGGATGGACATCTGTTGGGAGGGCTTAGACTGGGCATTCCCACATTGGAGAAAGGGGTTGGACTGGATGGCCTTTGGGTGCCCCTTCCAATTCTAGAATTTTGTTGAAAACCTCTGGGTGATGGTGGGAAGGAAAGAAACAAAAATGGACGCCTCTCTTGGGAAACTGTACTTTCCTGCCTTCAGAAGGCCACATCAATGTCAAACCTCTGGAGGCCAAAGGGGTGGAGAAGCAAAGGGATCACGGGTGGGATACGTAGTCTCCGTCCCAATGGAAAGCTAGGGATATTTTTAGTCCCTTGTTATTTATAGCGGTCAGTTTTTTGCCCAGAAAAGGACCCCGATAGAATCTGCTGGCGCAGAAGAGGCCGCATTCCGAGGGCTACTTTTTTTGCAAAGTGTCAGCGGTCCCGGGAAACCCAATCGCCGGTCAGTCGGGCAGCGGCAAAGGGCTTGGCAAGGACCCCAAGGAAAGGAAACCATTGGAGATGCAACCCTAAACGCCGGCTTTCCCTTGCGCTGACCGGCCCAAAATGCTTATGGAAGGGGAAAAGCCCAAAGTGGGCACCATTCAAGGTCAACGGTCAGCGGGGACATTTGAGGCCGACCCAAAAACTGACCACAACAGTGATATAAGTCTTTGGGGAGTTCCCTATCACAGGATCCCAGAGTTGGAAGAGACACCTAAAGACTATCTAGTCCAACCCTCTTGTGCCAGGAAGGAAATAATAATAATAATAATAATAATAATAATAATTATTATTATTATTATTATTATTATTATTATTATTATTGTATTACCCAGAAGTCACCAGCAAATCCTTCCCAACAGATGATCATCCAGCCTCAAAGATCATCCACCATCCTATCCAACCACCTTCTGACAGGCAGGAATCGTTGTTGATGATGATGATGATGATGTTGTTACTATTATTATACCCAGAAGACACCATCAAATCCTTCCCTACAGATGACCATCCAGCCTCAAAGAGATTAGAAGGAGACCCATCAGAGGTCATCCAATCCAACCACCTTCTGACAGGCAGGAATTGTTGTTGTTGTTGTTGATAATAATAATAATAATAATAATAATAATAATAATAATAATAATTATTATTATTATTATTATTATTATTATTCCATGAAGACACCATCAAATCCTTCCCTACAGATGACCATCCAGCCTCAAAGAGATTAGAAGGAGACCCCTCAGAGGCCATCCAATCCAACCATCTTCTGACAGGCAAGAATTGTTGTTGTTGTTGTTATTATTATTATTATTATTATTATTATTATTATTATTATTATTATTATTGTAATTGTTATTATTCCAAGAAGACACATTCAAATCCTTCCCTACAGATGACCATCCAGCCTCAAAGAGATTAGAAGGAGACCCCTCAGGGGCCATCCAATCCAACCACCTTCTGACAGGCAGGAATTGTTGTTGTTGTTGTTGTTGTTTCCAGAAGAAACCATCAAATCCTTCCCTACAGATGGCTATCCAGCCTCATTGACATTGGAAGGAGAATTAATAATAATAATAATAATAATAATAATAATAATACAAAGAAGGCACCATCGAATCCTTCCCGATAGATGGTCATAGACATTACAAGGAGGAGACCCCCAGAGACCATCCAGTCCAACCCCCTTCTGCCATTCAAGAAGGCACCATTTGATCCCTCCTGACAGATGGCCATCCAGACTGTATTTAAAGGCACCTTTGAATCCTTCCCGATAGATAGTAATCGACATTACAAGGAGGAGACCCCCAGAGGCCATCCAGTCCAACCCCCTTCTGCCATTTAAGAAGGCACCATTTGATCCCTCCTGACAGATGGCCATCCAGACTGTATTTAAAGGCACCTTTGAATCCTTCCCGATAGATAGTAATCGACATTACAAGGAGGAGACCCCCAGAGGCCATCCAGTCCAACCCCCTTCTGCCATTTAAGAAGGCACCATTTGATCCCTCCTGACAGATGGCCATCCAGACTGCATTTAAAGGCACCTTCGAATCCTTCCCGATAGATGGTCATAGACATTACAAGGAGGAGACCCCAGAGGCCATCCAGTCCAACCCCCTTCTGCCATTCAGGAAGGCATCATTTGATCCCCCCCAACAGATGGCCATCCAGGCTGCAATTACACACTCTTTATAGAGTTGAAAGAGGACCCAAGGGCTATGCGGTCCAACCTGGATGGTGGAGGCACCATCAAAGCACTCCCGACAGATGGCCATCCATCAGGAAGGCACCATTTGATCCCTCCCGACAGATGGCCATCCAGACTGCATTTAAACACTCTTTATAGAGTTGAAAGAGGACCCAAGGGCTATGCGGTCCAACCTGGATTGTGGAGGCACCATCAAAGCACTCCCAACAGATGGCCATCCATCAGGAAGGCACCATTTGATTCCTCCCGACAGATGGCCATCCAGACTGCATTTAAACACTCTTTATAGAGTTGAAAGAGGACCCAAGGGCTATGCGGTCCAACCTGGATGGTGGAGGCACCATCAAAGCACTCCTGACAGATGGCCATCCACCCCTAGCTTCGATACCCCAAATGTGTAGAGCCCTCCACTGCCAGGTTTTGGTTTTTGCATGGTCATTTCTGCACGCCAAGCTCCTGCACCTGCTTCTGTCCCTCAGAGGCACCATCAGAACACTCCTGACAGATGGCCATCCAGCCCTAGTTCGATACCCCAAATGTGCAGAGCCTTCCGCTGCCACTTTTTGGTTTTTGCATGCTATTTCTGCACGCCATCCTCCTGCACCTGCTCCTGTCCGTCTCTCACGCTCGCAATGCAAAAGGCGGTGTGTTTATTTACCTGGTAAGAAGAATCCAAGCCTGCACAATTTTTTCCCCGGGGAACCTTGGCGTTGCCTTTTCTCACTTCAGCACAACGGGTGACCCAAAGGTCCAGCCCGGACCCCTTACGGTTATATACCTTGTGCTGGGCTCCCATTGGCCGGCACTTGACCAGCAGCCGGGCTCTGATTGGACGACGACGCTGCCCCATAAGTGTGGGGCTGGGACCATCCGAGCCTGCCTGCAAAGCAAGCCATTCCTTTGAAATATCCAGGCTCGGACCCAGAGGATATTTTTTGCTGCAAGATTAATATCTGAAGTTGCCCATAGAGTTGCATTATAACAAAGGAACTGATTGCACCTGTCCCATTACTTTTCCAGACTGTAATAAAGGATTGCACCTTGCACATATATTTGCCTATATTATATACTAACGGTTGCATCCTGAGCATTAATCTCGAGGGAAAAACTGTTCAAAATGCCTTGAAACTGGTATAAAGCAACTTCACGCTGGCTTATGAGCTATAACATCTTTGCAAATTCATGAGTAACTAGTTACAAGTAACTATCTTGCCAGTTAAAAGTAATTGCATTATAAAGCAACTTCACGCTGGCTTATGAGCTATAACATCTTTGCAAATTCATGAGTAGCTAGTTACAAGTAACTATATTGCCAGTTAAAAGTAATTGCGTTATAAAGCAACTTCACGCTGGCTTATGAGCTATAACATCTTTGCAAATTCATGAGTAACTAGTTACAAGTAACTATCTTGCAAGTTAAAAGTAATTGCGTTATAAAGCAACTTCACGCTGGCTTATGAGCTATAACATTTTTGCAAATTCATGAATAACTAGTTACAAGTAACTATCTTGCCAGTTAAAAGTAATTGCGTTATAAAGCAACTTCACGCTGGCTTATGAGCTATAACATCTTTGCAAATTCACGAGTAACTATCTTGCCAGTTAAAAGTAATTGCGTTATAAAGCAACTTCATGCTGGCTTATGAGGTATAACATCTTTGCAAATTCATGAGTAACTAGTTACAAGTAACTATCTTGCAAGTTAAAAGTAATTGCATTATAAAGCAACTTCAGGCTAGCTTATGAGCTATAACATCTTCGCAAATTTATGAGTAACTAGTTACAAGTAATTAACCTGCCAGTTAAAAGTAATTGCATTATCCAGAATGCATTCCAGTTAAAAATAATTGTACTATCTAGAATGGATTCCTTGCTAGTTAAACATAATTGTGTTATCTAGAATGTATCCCAATTACAAGTAACTGTTAAAAGTAATTATATCTAGAATGCATTCCAATTAAAAGTAACTACACTATCTGGAAATGCATTCCTTATTAGTTAAAAGTATCTGTACTCTCCAGAATGCCTTCCTTATTAGTTAAAAGTAATTGCACTATCTGGAATGCATTCCTTGCCAGTTAAAAGTAACTGCACTATCTGGAATGCATTCATTTGCCAGTTAAAAGTAATTGCACTATTTGGAAGGCATTCCCTGCCAGTTAAAATTAACTGTGTTATCTGGAAGAGATTTCTTGCCAGTTAAAAGTAATTGTGCTATCTGGAATGCATTCCCTGCCAGTTAAAAGTAACTATACTATATGGAATTAATGCCTTGCCAGTTAAAAGTAACTGCACTATATGGAATTAATTCATTTCCAGTTAAAAATAACTGCACTATATGGAATGCATTCCTTGCTATTTAAAAGTAACTGCGTTCTCTGGAAGGCATTTCTTGCCAGTTAAAAGTAATTGCACTATTTGGAAGGCATTCCCTGCCAGTTAAAAGTAACTGCACTATCTGCCATGCATTCCTGATAAATTAAAAGTAACTGCAGTATCTGGAATGCATTCCTTATTAATTAAAAGTATCTGTACTCTCCAGAATGCCTTCCTTATTAGTTAAAAGTAATTGCACTATCTGGAATGCTTTCCTTGCCAGTTAAAAGTAGCTGCGCTGTCTGGGAGGCATTTCTTGCCAGTTAAAAGTAACTGCACTCTCCAGAATGTCTTCCTTATTAGTTAAAAGTAATTGCACTATTTGGAATGCATTCCTTGCCAGTTATAAGTAACTATACTATCTTGAATGAATTACATTGCCAGCTAGAAGTAATTGCACAATCTGGAAGGCATTCCTTGTCAGTTAAAAGTAACTGTACTATCTGGAATGCATCCTTTCCCAGTTAAAAGTAATTGCACTACCTGGTATGCATCCTTTGCCAGTTAAAAGTAATTGCACTACCTAGAATGCATTCTTCGCTGCTCTGATTTGAGCTAAATGTCCAATTTTCTAGGTCTCTGCCTACCTGAGGCCAGATTTATATTGAACTGCATTATATGGCAGTGTAGATCTTGCCCAAATCTCCTATATTTGCATCAGTGGCTTTCCCAAGTCAATCTTTGTAAGAAGCCATGGAATCGGATAAAGAGAGTGCATGGCATTGGAGATTCGATTGCAGCACATTATTATGATCGAAAGGACTGCAAACATGCAATAAATGGTTGAAGTTGAAGATAGGATGAATGGAAAGTGCAAAGGCTTTGGGAGAAGGGCCAGAGCGAGGCGATGACGGCCGAAGAGCCTAAAAATAGAAGGAAAGGGGGGGGGGGGGGGGTTGATGAGAGTGCAATTCGAGGAGGCCAGAAAGTCACAAGACCCCGGGCGTCATTCAAATTGGCATCCCTCAACGTGGTAATTCATGGTGTCACCCAACCATGTTGCTGCGAAAATCCCAGGAAACTTTGCAAAACCCTCAAAAGTGCATGCTTGCAGCGCACACTGATGATGGAAGCGCACAATCTGAAGCATAATGGGAACTAATGACAACTCTGAGCACAGGAATGGAAGTCTGCAGAGATTCAGCCTTGGACACAGCGGACTCTCAGTTAACCGGCACTTTCTGGTTGCTTGAGAATTACTACTATTAACTACAACTCTGAAGATTGCATGGCCTGAAAGGCAAAGGACCTTGGGAAACTACAACTGCCGGGATCCCATAGCATGGCGCCATGTCCCAGTAGTTGCACCTGGAGAAGGTGGGAGACCTTGGAAAACTACAGCTCCCAGGATCTCATAGTATAGCCCCATGTCCCAGTAGTTGCACCTGGAGAAGGTGGGAGATCTTGGGAAACTACAACTCTCAGGATCCCATAATATGGCGCCACGTCCCAGTAGTTGCACCTGGAGAAGGTGGAAGACCTTGGGAAACTGCAACTCTCGGGATCCCATAGTATGGTGCCACGTCCCAGTTGTTGCACCTGGAGAAGGTGGAAGACCTTGGGAAACTACAACTCTCGGAATCCCATAGTATGGCGCCACATCCCAGTAGTTGCACCTGGAGAAGGTAGAAGACCTTGGGAAACTACAACTCTCGGAATCCCATAGTATGGCGCCACATCCCAGTAGTTGCACCTGGAGAAGGTAGAAGACCTTGGGAAACTACAACTCTCGAGATCCCATTGTATGGCGCCACATCCCAGTAGTTGCACCTGGAGAAGGTAGAAGACCTTGGGAAACTACAACTCTTGAGATCCCATTGTATGGCGCCATGTCCCAGTAGTTGCACCTGGAGAAAGTGGAAGACCTTGGGAAACTACAACTCTCAGGATCTCATAGTATAGCCCCATGTCCCAGTAGTTGCACCTGGAGAAAGTGGAAGACCTTGGGAAACTACAACTCTCAGGACCTCATAGTATAGCCCCATGTCCCAGTAGTTGCACCTGGAGAAAGTGGAAGACCTTGGGAAACTACAACTCTTGGGATCCCATAATATGGCGCCACATCCCAGTAGTTGCACCCGGAGAAGGCGGGAGACCATGGGAAACCACAGCTCCCACTATGCCATAGCACTGAGTCATGGTAGTAGCGCCAGCCTGCGTGAATACTTAGATGCACCCTGCAAAGGCCTTGCAAAACTACAGCTCCCAGACATGTATTTGCTCAATAAGAAGCCCGCTCCTGCGCTCCCCTCTTTGCCGACGGCACCGGCTGGCCCTCTTTATGATCCGAGGAGGCCGAGGGTGGGAGAAGGGACGCTAAGCCCCTTCCCATCTGTCCAAGCTCCGGTTACACGCCTTAACACGTGAAACCAGCACCAAGGAATGCCTTTCTTGGAAAATCCGACAGCTGCCAGGGAGTCTGGCCCGGGGAGGGGGGGGGTCTCCTCCATTTACAGGAATGGGGGCAACATCTGCCCAACACCTGCCAGCCTTGGAATGGGGCGCGGCCGTGGCATCCACGCACGACCCAAAGATATGCATGCAACACCCCAAGACATGTCCTGCTCCTAGCTTGGGAAGTCTGCTTCCTCTCCAATTGTGCAGTCCTTCCTTTGAAAGTTCCGGAAACTTCGTCATTTTTGTGTGGCTGCCACAAACTAAGCCTGGGAGTTGTAGTTTTACTAAGGGTGCATGTACGCCATGAAGCAAAGGCAGCTTTGCTTCATGGAATTGCTGAATCGGCGACCCCACACGAATTGACCTGGCCCACTGCAATTCAGTCCTGGGAGTTGTAGTTCCCCAAGGTCTTTTGCCTCCTCTGCAAAAAACAACAACACCAAAACAATGCAAACTACAACTCCCAATATTCCATAGCATTGAGTCATGGGGTCAAACTGCATTCATTCTGCAGTGTAGATGCCTCCTATGTGGCATCTAAAGAACCCTTGGGCTCTTTACTCAGGCCCTCCTCTCTCTCAACATCCTATCCTTCCTTCCTTCTCTCTTTCCTTCTTCCTTCCCTCCTTCTTTCCCCTTTCCTTTCAGCCTTTTGTCCTTCCATCCTTCCATCCTTCCCTCTTTCCCCCACTTCCTTCCTTCCCTTTTGTCTTTCCCTCTTTTTCTCTTTCCTCCCTCTCTCCCTTCCACACTTTCGTCCTTCCTTCCTTCCTTCCTTCCTTCCATCTTTCACTTTCTCCCTTTCATCCTTCCCTCCTTTTTTGTCTTTCCTTCCTTTTCTCTTTCCTTTATCCTTCCCTTCCTTTCATCCTTCCCTTCCACCATTTCTTCCTTCCTTCCTTCCTTCCTTCCTTCCTTCTCTTTTGTCTTTCCTCCCTCCCTCTTTCTCCTTCCATCCTTCCCTTCCACCCTTTGATCCTTTCTTCCTTCCCTCTTTCCTCCTTCTCTTGCTCTTTCTCCTTCCTTCCTTCCTTCCTTCCTTCCTTCCTTCCTTCCTTCTTTCCATCCATCCTTCACTTTAACCCTTTCATCCTTCCCCCCTTTCCTTTTGTCTTTCCTTCCTTTTCTCTTTCCTTTATCCTTCCCTTCCTTCCATCCTTCACTTCCATTTCATCCTTCCTTCCTTCTCTTTTGTCTTTCATAGAATCATAGAATCATAGAATCAAAGAGTTGGAAGATACCTCCTGGGCCATCCAGTCCAACCCCATTCTGCCAAGAAGCAGGAATATTGCATTCAAATCACCCCTGACAGATGGCCATCCAGCCTCTGCTTAAAAGCTTCCAAAGAAGGAGCCTCCACCACACTCCGGGGCAGAGAGTTCCACTGCTGAACGGCTCTCACAGTCAGGAAGTTCTTTCTAATGTTCAGATGGAATCTCCTCTCTTGTAGTTTGAAGCCATTGTTCCGCGTACTAGTCTCCAAGGAAGCAGAAAACAAGCTTGCTCCCTCCTCCTCCCTGTGGCTTCCTCTCACATATTTATACATGGCTCTCATATCTCCTCTCAGCCTTCTCTTCTTCAGGCTAAACATGCCCAGTTCCCTAAGCCGCTCCTCATAGGGCTTGTTCTCCAGACCCCTGATCATTTTAGTCGCCCTCCTCTGGACACATTCCAGCTTGTCAATATCTCTCTTGAATTGTGGTGCCCAGAATTGGACACAATATTCCAGGTGTGGTCTAACCAAAGCGGAATAGAGCATAGGTAGAATTACTTCCTTAGATCTAGACACTAGGCTCCTCTTGATGCAGGCCAAAATCCCATTGGCCTTTTTTGCCGCCACATCACATTCCTGGCTCATGTTTAACTTGTTGTCCACGAGGACTCCAAGATCTTTTTCACACGTACTGCTCTCGAGCCAGGCATTGTCCCCCATTCTGTATCTTTGCATTTCATTTTTTCTGCCAAAGTGGAGTATCTTGCATTTGTCACTGTTGAACTTCATTTTGTTAGTTTTGGCCCATCTCTCTAATCTGTCAAGATCGTTTTGAATTCTGCTCCTGTCCTTTCCTTTCTTCCTTTTTCCTCCCTCCCTCTTTCTCCTTCCATCCTTCCCTTCCACCCGTTGATCCGTTCTTCCTTCCCTCTTTCCTCCTTCTCTTGCTGTTTCTCCTTCCTTCCTTCCTTCCTTCCTTCCTTCCTTCCTTCCTTCCCTTTTCTCTTTCCTTTTCTCTTTCCTTCCTTCCTCCCATCCTTCCCTTCTACCCTTTTAATCCTTTCTTCCCTTTTGTCTTCTTTCCCTCTTTACGCCCTCCTTCCTTCTCTCCGTCTTTTTCCTTCCATCCTTCCCTCCCTCCCTCCCTCCCTCCCTCCCTTCCTCCCTCCCATCCATCCATCCATCCTTCCCTTCCACCCTTTCATCCTTCCCTCCCTTTTGACTTTCCTTCCTTCCTTCTTTCCTCCCTCCTTCCCTCCTTCTCCTTCCATCCTTTCCTTCCACCCTTTCTTCCTTCCTTTTGTTTTTAGTTCCTTCTCTCTTTTCTTTATCCTTCCCTTCCTCCTTCCCTCCCTCCTTCCTTCCTTCCTTCCTTCCTTCCTTCCTTCCTTCCTTCCTTCTTTTTCCCCTTCCCTTTTGACTTTCCTTCCTTCCTTCTTTCCTCCCTCCTTCCCTCTTTCTCCTTCCATCCTTTCCTTCCACCCTTTCTTCCTTCCTTTTGTTTTTAGTTCCTTCTCTCTTTTCTTTATCCTTCCCTTCCTCCTCCCCTCCCTCCTTCCTTCCTTCCTTCCTTCCTTCTTTTTCCCCTTCCCTTTTGACTTTCCTTCCTTCCTTCTTTCCTCCCTCCTTCCCTCTTTCTCCTTCCATCCTTTCCTTCCACCCTTTCTTCCTTCCTTTTGTTTTTAGTTCCTTCTCTCTTTTCTTTATCCTTCCCTTCCTCCTCCCCTCCCTCCTTCCTTCCTTCCTTCCTTCCTTCTTTTTCCCCTTCCCTTTTGACTTTCCTTCCTTCCTTCTTTCCTCCCTCCTTCCCTCTTTCTCCTTCCATCCTTTCCTTCCACCCTTTCTTCCTTCCTTTTGTTTTTAGTTCCTTCTCTCTTTTCTTTATCCTTCCCTTCCTCCTTCCCTCCCTCCTTCCTTCCTTCCTTCCTTCCTTCCTTCTTTTTCCCCTTCCCTTTTGTCTTTCCTTCCTTCCCTCTTTCTTCCCTCCTTTCCTCCTGTTTCCAAGCTGCATTCATTCTATCGTGTAGATGCACCTTTTGTTCCTGATGTGTGTGACTCAACGCAGACCCCCCCCCCTAAAAAGTCATTTGGGGCCCCCAATTCTGACTCATTTGATTATGGAAAACATACCTTTAGAAAGGACCTTATGCCCTGCATTGTGCTTTCAAAGACTTGTGAAATGCATGGCATGCAACGCTGCGGCATGCGACAACGGCTTAGAAGGTCTTAAAGAAGGATTACACCATTCTGCAGAAGGCCTGCGGCTCCAGCAAGGACTGCTCCGTGGAGCCTCCAGCATCCAAGGCAGCCTACCTTTTTGGAGAAAACAAAGGAAACCATAAGGATCCTTATGCCTGGCTTGGGATGCATCTAAACACTGTAGAACTAATGCAGGTCGACACCACTGTAGCATACATTTGGAAGGAAGGGAACCCCAAAGGCCATCCAATCCAGCCCTGTTTTTAATTGTGAGCTCCTTTCAAGTCGGGTGTTAGTAACTCAGGGACTGCCTGTATGTGTATGTGTGTATATATATACCGGTATATGTATATGTATATATCTTTTATTGTGTTCACAGATGTGTGTGTGTGTGTGTGAGAGAGAGATAGACATAGTATCATAGATTTGGAAGGGAACCCCAAAGGCTATCCAGCCCAGCCCTGTGTTTAACTGTGAGCTCTTCTAACTCTAGGAGATTTAGATAGATGGATACTATGGCTGGATGGCCATCTGTTGGGAGTGATTGGATCTTATCTGACTGAAGGGGGTTGGACTCAATGGCCTTTGGGAATCCCTTCTAATTCTAGGATGGATAGATAGATAGATAGATATTCTCTCTCTTTCAATCATATCTATGGTCATTCATCTATGGCTGGATGGACATCTGTTGGGAGTGATTGGATGGTGTTCTCTTGTCTGACTGCAGGGAGTTGAAATGGGTAGATGGATAGATTGATAGATAGATAGATAGATAGATAGATAGATAGATAGACAGATAATCTCTTTCAGTCATATCTATGGTCATTCATCTATGGCTGGATGGCCATCTGTTGGGAGTGATTGGATGGTGTCCTCTTGTCTGTCTGCAGGGAGTTGGAATGGATAGATGGATAGATAGACAGATAGATAGATAGATATTCTCTCTCTTTCAATCATATCTATGGTCATTCATCTATGGCTGGATGGCCATCTGTTGGGAGTGATTGGATGGTGTCCTCTCGTCTGACTGCAGGGAGTTGGAATGGATAGATAGATAGATAGATATTCTCTCTCTTTCAATCATAGCTATTATCATTCATCTATGGCAGGGTGGCCATCTGTTGGCAGTGATTGGATGGTGTCCTCTCATCACCTGTAGTTTTACTTAGGGTGCAGGGGGTTGGACTGAATGGCCTTTGGGAATCCCTTCCAACTCTAGGAGATATATAATTAGATACTATGGCTGGATGGCCATCTGTTGGGAGTGATTGGATGGTGTCCTCTTGTCTGATTGCAGAGAGTTGGAATGGATGGCCTTTGGAAATCTCTTCCAACTCTAGGAGTGAGAGATAGGTATAGATAGATAGATAGATAGATAATCTCTCTCTCTCTTTCAATCAATCAATCAATCAATCAATCAATCATATCTATGCTTTTTTTTTATCTGTGGCTGGATGGCCATCTGTTGGGAGTGATTGGATGGTGTCCTCTCATCACCTGTAGTTTTACTTATGGTGCAGGGGGTTGGACTGGATGGCCTTTGAGAATCCCTTCCAACTCTAGGAGATATATAATTAGATGGATAATATGGCTGGGTGGCCATCTGTTGGGAGTGATTGCATGGTGTCCTCCTGTCTGACTGCAGGGAGTTGGAATGGATAGATAGATAGATAGACAGATAGCTAGATCAATCATATCTATGGTCATTCATCTATGGCTGGATGTTATCAGTTGGGAGTGATTGGATGGTGTTCTCTCATCTGACTACCGTGAGTTCGACTGGGTGGCCTTTGGGAATCCCTTCCAACTCTAGAAGATATATTATTAGATGCATACTATGGCTGGATGGCCATCTGTTGGGAGTGATTGGATGGTGTCCTCTTCTCTAACTGAAGGGGGTTGGACTGGATGGCCTTTGGGAGTCCCTTCCAACTCTAGGATGGATGGATGGATAGATAGATAGATAGATAGATAGATATTCTCTCTCATTCAATCATATCTATGGTCATTCATCTATGGCTGGATGGCCATTTGTTGGGAGTGATTTTATTGTGTCCTCTTGTCTGGCTGAAGGGGGTTGGACTGGATGGCCTTTGGGAATCCCTTCCAACTCTAGGATGGATGTTGAATCTCTCTCTCTTTCTGCTTCTGTCTCTTTCAATCATATCTATGGGGGGTTTTTTTAACTATGGCTGGATGGCCATCTGTTGGGAGTGATTGGATGGTGTCCTCTTGTCTGACTGCAGGGAGTTGGAATGGAGATATGGATGAATAGATGGATGGATGGATGGATGGATGGATGGATGGATAGATAGATAGATAGATAGATAGATAGATAGATAGATAGATAGACAGACAGACAATCCTAGGATAGGAAAGGACCCTGGATGGCCATCTGTTGGGAGTGATTGGATGGTGTCCTCTTGTCTGCTGGGAGTTGGAATGGAGATATGGATGGATAGATAGATAGATAGATAGATAGATAGATAGGATAGATGGATGGATGGATAGATAGATAGATAGATAGATAGATAGATAGATAGATAGATAGATAGATAGATAGATAGCATCTCTCTTCCAATCCTATCTAGGGTCATTCATCTATGGCTGGATGACCATCTGTTGGGAGTGACTGGATGGTGTCCTCTTGTCTGACTGCAGGGAGTTGGAATTGAGATATGGATGGATAGATGGATGGATGGATGGATGGATACATGGATAGATAGATAGATAGATAGATAGATAGATAGATAGATATTCTCTCTCTTCCAATCCTATCTAGGGTCATTCATCTATGGCTGGATGGCCATCTGTTGGGAGTGATTGGATGGTGTCCTCTTGTCTGTCTATCTATTGTATTTTTCCTCTGCTCTTTCTCAACTCCAAAGGGGACTCAGGGCAACTTCCAAATTGGCAATAATTCAATGCCATGATAAACATAAACATGCAAAACACAAGAAGCCTTATGCATTGAAATCAATTTAAAAACTATGGAAACCACAACATATCAATATATTAATATATATTGATCTGTTCTCTCTCTCTCAGCCTGACCGATCTCCTCCGGCTTCCCTTTGGGGCAGGGCATGCTTTGGAGGGCCAGGGCCGAGGGGTCACCCTCCTTGCCTAGAGGCGCACCAGGGCTTTATATAGGCAGCAATGTCCAGTTGGCCGGAGCCCAGACTCCTCTGGGTCTGCGGCCTGCGAGAAAACAGCCGCCCTTCCTCGGATCGTGTGTCGGGCCCCTGGGATAAAAGGGTGGGAGGGCGAGAGGGGCCCACGGCTGGCCACAGCAGCTGCCCCTCGGCAGAGATTTATGGCAACCTGATCCTCACCCAGGAGAGGAAGAAGGCTGACCGCTGCTGCTGCCTGCGTCCAAAGGGGCCGGAGGACTGACCGGCCGGCCACTCAAGTGACCTTGAAGCCTGGGAGGAGGAAAGAGCACCCATGTTATATCTATCTACACTGCAGGACAGATGCAGTTTGGCACCACTTCAACCGCCCTTGGCTCAATGTTGCAAGAGTGCACCCACTGCCTTGTAGAGCAGGCCTGGGCCAAATTTGGCCCTCCAAATTTGGCCCAAACCACACACACACCCATTTGAACTGGCGTGGCTCGATGCTATACAATCCTGGGAGTTGTAGATTTGCAAGGGTTGCATCTACGCTGCAGAATGAATGCGGTTTGACCTCATTTGAACTGCCATGTTGCAATACAATGGGATAATGGGAGTTGTAGTTTTACTAAGGGTGCATCTATACTGCAGAATGAATGCATCATGAAACACCCCTCCCCTCATTTGAACTGAGATATCTATCTATCTATCTATCTATCTATCTATCTATCTATATCTATCTATCCATCTATCTATCCTGGGAGTTATAGTTTTGCATGTCTCAATGTGATGGGGTAATGGGAGTTGTAGTTTTACTAAGGGCGCATCTACACTGCAGAATGAATGCATCTTGAGACACCCCTCCCCTCATTTGAACTGAGATATCTATCTATCTATCTATCTATCTATCTATCTATCTATCTATCTAACCTGGGAGTTATAGTTTTGCATGTCTCAATGCGATGGGGTAATGGGAGTTGTAGTTTTACTAAGGGCGTATCTACACTGCAGAATGAATGCATCTTGAAACACCCCTCCCCTCATTTGAACTGAGATATCTATCTATCTATTTATCTATCTATCTATCTATCTATCTATCTATCTATCTATTTATCTATCTATCTAACCTGGGAGTTATAGTTTTGCATGTCTCAATGCGATGGGGTAATGGAAGTTGTAGTTTTAGTAAGGGTGCATCTACACTGCAGAATGAATGCATCATGAAAAACCCCTCCCCTCATTTGAACTGAGATATCTATCTATCTATCTATCTATCTATCTATCTATCTATCTATCTATCCATCCATCCATCCATCCATCTATCTATCCTGGGAGTTATAGTTTTGCATGTCTCAATGCGATGAGATAACGGAAGTTTAAGTTTTACTAAGGGCGCATCTACACTGCAGAATGAATGCATCATGAAACACCCCTCCCCTCATTTGAACTGCCATGGCTCAATGAGATATATATATATTGCCTGGTAGTTATAGTTTTGCATGTCTCAATCCAACGGGGTAATGGAAGTTGTAGTTTTACTAAGGGTGCATCCACACTGAAGAATGGATGTATCTTGAAACACCCCTCCCCCCATTTGAACTGCCATGGCTCAATCCATATATATATATATATATATATATATATAAGCCTGGGAGTTGTAGTTTTGCATGTCTCAAAGCAATGGGATAGTGGGAGTTGTAGTTTTACTAAGGGCTCATCTACACTGCAGAATGAATGCATCTTGACCCTCCATTTGGCCTGCCATGGTTCAATGGTATATAATCCTCAGAGTTGTAGTTTTGCATATCTCAAAGCAATGGGACAGTGCAATGGAGTTGTAGTTTTACTAAGGGCACACCTACACTGCATAACAGATGCACCTTGACCATCCATTTGGACTGCCATGGCCCAATGGTATACAACTTTGGGAGTTGTAGTTTTGCATGTCTCAAAGCAATGGGATAGTGGGAGTTGTAGTTTTACCAAGGGCACACCTACACTGCATAATGGATGCATCTTGACCCTCCATTTGGCCTGCCATGGCTCAATGGTATTTAACCCTGAGAGTTGTAGTTTTGCATGTCTCAGTGCAATGGAGTTGTAGTTTTACTAAGGGCACGCCTACACTGCATAACGGATACATCTTGACCCTCCATTTGGACTGCCATGGCTCAATGGCATATAATCCTGAGAGTTGTAGTTTTCCATGTCTCAGTGCAATGGAATTGTAGTTTTACTAAGGGCACACCTACACTGCATAATGGATGCATCTTGACCCTCCTTTTGGACTGCCATGGCTCAATGGTATTTAACCCTGGGAGTTGTAGTTTTGCATGTCTCAATGCAATGGGATAGTGGGAGTTGTAGTTTTACCAAGAACACACCTACATGCAATGGGATAGTGGGAGTTGTAGGGTGCACCTACACTTGACCTGCCATGGCTCGATGTGACGGTATCTCAGGAGTCACAGTTTAGCAAGGCACCCCAGGACGCCATAGCATGGAGGCATGGCAGTTCAAGCGGGGTCAAACGGCATCCATTTGGCAGTGTAGACACACCTGGGGGAACCTCAGGACCTTGGCTCGGCCTCCGCAACCGGACGCTTTTGCCCACTCAGCCATCTGTGCAGAGGCCGGGAACAGGGTCATCCTTCTCCAGGCCATTTGGGGTTTTCCAAGCAGAAAGCGCCTCCGCGCAAGCCAAGAGTTTCCCCTCCGGAGGAAAAAGAGACGGGTTCTAGAGCCAATGAGTCTCATCGTGCGCCTAGATCCTGTGACCTGACATCTCAACCCATCAGAAATGTGGCTCTCACTGCGGGAAAAGAGTTTGGAGGTGAATCGAGGTGGAGGATGGACCTCTGCCATGCATCCTGAAATAATAATAATAATAATAATAATAATAATGGGCCCGGTCCTGCTCAGGATCTTTATTAATGACTTAGATGAAGGGCTAGAAGGCATGATCATCAAGTTTGCAGACGACACCAAATTGGGAGGGAGAGCCAAGACTACTCTCGAGAGGACAGGAGCAGGATTCAAAGGGATCTTGACAGATGAGAGAGATGAATGGCCAAAACTAACAAAATGAAGTTCAACAGTGACAAATGCAAGATACTCCACTTTGGCAGGAAAAACGAAATGCAAAGATACAGAATGGGGGACAATGCCTGGCTCGAGAGCAGGACGTGTGAAAAAGATCTTGGAGTCCTCGTGGACAACAAGTTAAACATGAGCCAGGAATGTGATGTGGCGGCAAAAAAAGCCAATGGGATTTTGGCCTGCATCAAGAGGAGCCTAGTGTCTAGATCCAGGGAAGTCATGCTACCCATCCTCTATTCTGCTTTGGTTAGACCACACCTGGAATATTGTGTCCAATTCTGGGCACCACAATTCAAGAGAGATATTGACAAGCTGGAATGTGTCCAGAGGAGGGTGACTCAAATAATCAAGGGTCTGGAGAACAAGCCCTATGAGGAGCGGCTTAAGGAGCTGGGCATGTTTAGCCTGAAGAAAAGAAGGCTGAGAGGAGATATGATAGCCATGTATTAATATGTGAGAGGAAGCCACAGGGAGAAAGAGCAAGCTTGTTTTCTGCTTCCTTGGAGACTAGGACGCAATGGAACAATGGCTTCAAACTACAAGAAAGTAGATTCCACCTGAACATGAGGAAGAACTTCCTGACTGTGAGAGCCGTTCAGCAGTGGAACTCTCTGCCCCGAAGTGCGGTGGAGGCTCCTTCTTTGGAAGCTTTGAAACAGAGGCTGGATGGCCATCTGTCAGGGGTGATTTGAATGCAATATTCCTGCTTCTTGGCAGAATGGGGTTGAGCTGGATGGCCCAGGAGGTCTCTTCCAACTCTTTGATTCTATGATTCTATGATTCTATGAATGATGCGTGCAGATCCTAAGCTTTTGCAGTTGACAGATTTTGTCTATGTTTATTGTTTCCAAAAGCCGGCTGAGATGTTTTGGAACGGCACCCAGTGCGCCGATGACCACTGGGACCACCTTTACTGGTTGATGCCAGAGCCTTTGCAGTTCGATTTTGAGGTATTGAAAGCGGCTGAGTTTCTCCTGTTGTTTTTCCTCAATGCGACTCTCACCCGTAATGGCGACATCCATCATCCAGACTTTTTTCTTTTCCACAATCATGATGTCTGGCGCGTTGTGTTCCAAAACTTTGTCAGTCTGGATTCAAAAGCCCCTCAGGATTTTGGCGCGTCCATTCTCCATGACCTTTGCAGGTTTATGATCCCTTTCCCAGTTCTTGACTCCTGGCAGGTGGTCCTTGTGACCTAAGTTCCAGTGAATCATCTGGGCCACAGAGTTGTGCTTCTATGTATTGTCGAAGGCTTTCATGGCTGGAATCACTAGGTTCTTGTGGGTTTTTTCGGGCTCTAGAGCCATGTTCTAGAGGCATTTCTCCCAGGCGCAGGCAGGCCTTCAAATGCTAATGAAGGTGATCAGCTGAACATTCACACCTAACTGCAGCAGGGAAGAGCTCCTTGCCCCACCCCAGCCATTCCACAGATATATATAAACCCATTGTCCTAATTCCAACAGACCTCTACCTCTGAGGATGCTTGCCATAGATGCAGGCGAAACGTCAGGAGAAATGCCTCTAGAACATGGCTCTAGAGCCCGAAAAAACCCACAAGAACCTAGTTGTGCTTCTGTTTGTAGTCCATCCATGTGATTTTTATGCAACAGCTGAGGAGATGGTCCGTGGTTTCATCCACTTCCTTGCACAGTCTGCATTTTGGGTCATCCGCTGATTTTTCGATCCTGGCCTTAATGGCCTTGGTTCTGATGGCTTGCTCCTGGGCTGCAAGAACCGGCCCTTCTTCTGTCTCCTTCTTCAGGGTTCCATTCGTGAGACATCACCAGTTCTTCTCCTTGTCCACTTTTCCTTCAATCTTCTCAAGGAACTGCCCATGCAAGGCTTGGTTGTGCCAGCTGTCAGCTCTGGTTTGGAGTGGAGTTTTCTTGTACTGGTTCTTTGTCTGCTGTGCTTTGAGAAGTTTCTGGTTATTGACTTCGATTAAAGCAGGTTCTTGGCTTTCCTTGACATCTTCTGCCAGGGCCTCGTGTTGTTCTTCTTCGACTCCTTGTTTGACTTGTAAAAGTCCTCTGCCCCAGACTTTCCTGGCAGATAGAGCCAGTCAACATCGCTGCGAGGATGCAGTGAATTCTGAATTTATTATGATTAGATTATGAGTATGTTTACGTTTATTTATACTCTGCTTTTTCTATCTGCCAGGAGACTCAAAGCAGTGATGGGTTTGCTATTATGTGTGGTTTCGGGTATCTACACATTGCAAAATGTAGGAATGTGTCTCCTGCGGATACGGGAATTCCTCCTGCAATCCCATTGACCAGAAGTAGGAACCTGCAGAGAAAAGGAAGAAAGGGAGAGATACGCTTGGGTCAAGGAGACTGGCTTTCGTAAGACCCTTGGAAAGGCACTCGGCCATTTGAACCGGGCCTGCGATCAGCTCACTCATGGGAATTCTATCCTCCCAAAGAGAAGGAGCTGGGAGGGTCAAGGGGGTGGCCGGCCATTATATGGGGGGCTCGCAAGGAAGGAGGGTGTATTTTTAGACACATTCCCTCGTATCGCCTTTCACACCGAAAAGAGCGCGGAGGAGAGAAGATACGGGGTGTGCGATGGAAAAACTGTGCCCCCCAAATGAGAATTCTGGGCCCCGGCATCAAACTCTCCTTAGGTGCTTCACTTTCCAACACTGCCATGTAGAACCCAGATTATATGGCAGTGTAGATGCAGATAATCCAGTTCCAAGCAGATAATGTGAAATATCTGCATTGCCAATCTGGATTATCTAGCAGTGTAAAAGGGGCCTTAGATGACCATGAGTTGGAAAACCCTTGAGGATGGCCATGCATTAGAAACACCTTGTGGTAGAAACATTCTAAGTTGGAAACTCCTTGAAGGTGGACATAAGTTAGAGATATCTTAGATGACCATAAGTTGGAGATATCTTGAAGGTGTAAATAGAAGCACCTTGAAGGTGGCCCTAAGTTGGAAACACCCTGAGGATGGTCATAAATTAGATACATCAGATTACCTTAAGTTGGAAACCTATTTAAGGTGGCTATACGTTCAAGATATTTTAGATGACCATAAGTTGGAGATACCTTGAAGGTGGCCATGCTTTGCAAAAACCTTGAAGATACATCTAAGATGGCCATACATTGAAAAAACCTTGAAGGTGGACATAAATAAGAGATATCTTAGATGGCCTTAAGTTGGAAACACCTTGAAGGTGGACATAAGTTGGAGATAACCATATGTTGAAAACACCTTAACAGTGGCCATAAGTTAGAGATATCTTAGATGACCATAAGTTGGAAACACCTTGAAAGTGGCCATAAGTTAGAGAAGGTGGCCGTTAATTAGAGATATCTTAGATGACCATAAGCTGGAAACACCTTGAAGGTGGACATCAGTTAGAGGCATCTTAGTCATGAACATAAGTTAGAGCTATCTTAGATTACCATAAGCTGGAAACATCTTAGATGACCATAAGTTAGAAACACCTTGAAGGTGGACATCAGTTAGAGCAGTGGTCCTCAACCTGGGGTCCCCAGATGTTTTTTGGCCTACAACTCCCAGAAATCCTAACAGCTGGTAAACTAGCTGGGATTTCTGGGAGTTGTAGGCTAAAAACATCTGGGGACCCCAGGTTGAGAATCACTGAGTTAGAGGTATCTTAGTCATGACCATAAGTTAGATGACCATAAGCTGGAAACATCTTTGATGATCATAAGTTGGAAACACCTTGAAGGTGGACATCAGTTAGAGATATCTTAGATGATCATAAGCTGGAAACACCTTGAAGGTGGACATCAGTTAGAGATATCTTAGATGACCATAAGTTGGAAACACCTTGAAGGTGGACATCAGTTAGAGATATTTTAGTCATGACCATAAGTTAGAGATATCTTAGATGACCATAAGCTGGAAACGCCTTGAAGGTGGACATCAGTTATCTTCTATTTTTTCGGGAAGGAAGTTCAAGCGCTCAAGGATTATTTGCATTCTTTTGGCAGCAAGATTACAAGCTGGAAGCTGGGGAGGAGCAGCACCTGCAGACCTCAAGGGCAAGTTCTGTTGCTGATATCTGATTTTGCTTTTAGTTTATTTTAAACTGAAGGTGGACATTAGCTAGAGATATCTTAGATGGCCATGGAGGAGATACCTTGAAGGTGGCCATGCATTGCAAAAACCTTATAATTAGAAACACCTTGAAGGCAGCCCTACATTGGATAGACCTTGAAGATGGCCATAAATTGAAAACACCTGGAAGGTGGACATAAATAAGAGATATCTTAGATGACCATAAGTTGAAAACACCTTGAAGGTGGTCATCAGTTAGTGATATCTTACATGACCATGTTGGAGATCTTAGATGACCATAAGCTGGAAACACCTTGAAATTGGCCATAAGTTAAAGATATCTTAGATAACCATGTTGGAGATACCTTGAAATTGGCCATAGGTTAGAGATATCTTAGATGACCATGTTGGAGATACCTTGAAAGTGGCCATAAGTTTGTGATATCTTAGATGACCATGTTGGAGATACCTTGAAATTGGCCATAGGTTAGAGATATCTTAGATGACCATGTTGGAGATACCTTGAAAGTGGCCATAAGTTAGTGATATCTTAGATGACCATGTTGGAGATACCTTGAAATTGGCCATAGGTTAGAGATATCTTAGATGACCATGTTGGAGATACCTTGAAATTGGCCATAGGTTAGAGATATCTTAGATGACCATGTTGGAGATACCTTGAAAGTGGCCATAAGTTAGTGATATCTTAGATGACCATGTTGGAGATACCTTGAAGTTGGCCATAGGTTAGAGATATCTTAGATGACCATGTTGGAGATACCTTGAAAGTGGCCATAAGTTAGTGATATCTTAGATGACCATGTTGGAGATACCTTGAAGATGGCCATGCATTGCAAAAACCTTGTAATTAGAAACATCTTGAAGGCAGCCCTAAATTGGAAACACCTTGAAGATACATCTTAGATTACCATAAGCTGGAAACACCTTGAAAGTGACCGTAAGTTAGAGATATCTTAGATGACCATAAGTTGAAAACACCTTGAAGGTGGACATTGGTAGGGCTGTGTTTTGACCCCCAAATCCCCATAGAAACCCAGTGGGTGACGGAGAGGGGGCCTTTGTCGGCTCCAAAGGAGGGGGCTCTCCTTGCCATCTGCCTTGGCCCCCCATTGTGCCCATAATCCCCCCACAGCTGCAAGGAGGGCCCTCCAAACAGGTGGCTCTTCCTCCTGCCAAAAAGGAATGAACCTGTCTGCAAGGAATAGAGACCTGCCTGTGTCTTTGCACACTCGCTGGCGCACTTGCCTTAGGAATGCAGCTTCAGGGGGAGCAAAAGGAGGGCATTGCGCACACTCACACCCCAAAATAAGAATGCACTTTCCTTCCGTCCCTAGACTTCTAGCATAGCGACAAGTCGAAAGAAATATAGTTTGGGTGTCTAAAAGGAAAGGGAACAATGTGCAAAGAGATCCACTGATGCGCAAAGGGACGGATTCCAGATATTCGTGATGATTGATCGGTTTCCGATTTCTCCGCAGTTCCAGGATAGTTTCGTTGGGAGGATTCAGATTTGGAAGATCCCAAATGTAACCCAGCTGATGTATCGAATGGCAAAGGGAGGAGGCTCCAAAGACAGCTGGAAGGAGGTCTTGGAACAAGGCGTTCTTCTAGGATTTCAAGGAACTCTTGCAGAGAAAGTTCATTGCTTCCAAGGAACTTCATAATCATTTCAATTCGATTCTGCTTTGTTCACTTTGCACATGCTCAGAGGCAATGGGTGAGATACTACACTGTGCAATTCGTACATGCTCAGAGTCAATGGCTGAGAAATTCTATTGTGTTCTTTGCACATGCTCAGAGTCAATGGGCGAGATTCTGCATCATTCACTTTGCACATACTCAGAGGCAATGAGTGAGATACTACATTGTGCAATTCATACATGCTCAGAGGCAATGGGTGAGATGCGACATTTTGCAATTCATACATGCTCGGAGGAAATGGCTGGTCTACTGTATTATGTTCTTTGCACATGCTCAGAGGCAATGGGCGAGGTTATGCACCGTTCACTTTGCACATGCCCAGAGGCAAAAGCTGAAATCAAGCATTGTGAAATTCATACATGCTCAGAGGCAATGGGCGAGATTCTGCATTGTTCACTTTGCGCATGCCCAGAGGCAATGAGTGGGGTACTACATTGTGCAATTCGTACATGCTCAAAGGCAATGGCTCAGCTATCGTACTGTGTTATTTGCACATGCTCAGAGGCAATGGGTGAGAGACTACATTGTGTAATTCGTACATGCTCAGAGGAAATGGCTGAGCTGCTGTATCGTATTCTTTGCACATGCTTAGAGGCAATGAGCGAGGGCATGCATCGTTCACTTTGCACATACTCAGAGGCAATGAGTGAGATACAACATTGTGCAATTCGTACATTCTCAGAGGCAATGTCTGAGCTGCTGCATTGTATTCTTTGCACATGCTCAGAGGCAATGGGTGATGTTATGCACCATTCACTTTGCACATGCCCAGAGGCAAAAGCATTTAATGATGCTTGCTCCATCAGACAGCAAAGGCACTCTGCACATGCTCCACAGCATTGTGCCATAACATTACATGGATGACATCCCCCGCACACCCTTTAGTATCCCATACAACCTCATTACCCATCATCCACACTTCTGAGTACAGGATGGGAATTCTGGAATTGGCTTTCCGGCTCCTGAGCGCATTTCCATGCAAGAGTGCCATCTATAATGTGACCCATATACAGCATAGAGAGTGACCCATATTTGTGGGCGAAGGAAGGAAAGAGCAGCTCATTAGCCCCGATCCCCTGGGACCAAGGAGTAATTAACCCTCTTCACGGGGTTTAATCACTGCCTGGTTCCCAGTGGGGCGCTGCCATTGGGACGGCACCGTCTTTGCCCCACTTTCCATCGCTGTCAAGCCAGAAGGAGACTTTTGAGGCCGGGGAATAGCATTATATGTCCAGTAGGAACCATATATAAGGCAGTAGGACAGTGGGTCTCATCCTACCCAATGCCGCGACCCCTTGATACAGTGTGATGACCCCAACCATAACATTATTTGCATTGCTACTTCGTAACTGTAATTTTGCTACTGTTATGAATTGCAATGTCAATATCTGATATGCAGGATGTATTTTCATTCACCAAATTGGGCACAAATACCCAATAATACGCCCAAATTGGAATACTGGTGGGGTTGGGGGAGATTGATTTTGTCATTTGGGAGTTGTAGTTGCTGGGATTTGTAGTTCACCTACAGTCAAAGAGCATTCTGAACTCCACCAATGATGGAATCTAACCAAACTTGGCACACAGAACCCCCATGAAGAACAGAAAATATTGGAAGGGTTTGGTGGGCATTGAGCTTGAGTTTGGGAGTTGTAGTTCGCCTACATCCGGAGAGCACTGTGGACTCAAACAATGATGGATCTGGACCAGACTTGACATGGATACTCAATATGGTTTGGGAGTTGTAGTTCACCTACATCCAGAAAGCACTGTGGACTCAAACTTGGATCAGGACCAAACTTGGCACAGAAACTCAATATGCCCAAATGAGAAGACTGGAATTTGGGGAAAATAGACCTTGACATTTGGGAGTTGTAGTTTATGAGATTTGTAGTTCATCTACAATCAAAGAGCATCCTGAACCCACCAATGATGGAACTGAACCAAACTTGGCACACAAAACCCCCATGACCAACAGAAAATACTGGAAGGGTTTGGTGGGCATTGAGTTTGAGTTTGGGAGTTGTAGTTCGCCTACATCCAGAGAGCACTGTGGACTCAAACAATGACGGATCTGGACCACACTTGGCAGAAATACTGAATATGTCCAAACACTGGTGGAGTTTGGGGAAAATAGACCTTGACATTTAGAAGTTGTAGTTGCTGGGATTTGTAGTTCAACTAGAATCAAAGAGCATTCTTCATCAGCGATAGAATTGAACCAAACTTGGCCCACAGAACTCCCACGACCAACAGGAAATACTGGAAAGGTTTGGTGGGCATTGACCTTGAGTTTTGTAGTTCATTAAGGCTCTATTCATTCTTCAGTATAGATGTGCCCTTGCTAAAACTCCCATTATCCATTGAGGTATGCAAAGCTACAACTACCAGGATTTTATATAGCATTGAGCCATGGCAGCTGCAAGTGGGGTCAAACCAGACTCACTCTGCAGTGTAGATGTGCCCTTAGTAAAACTACAACTCCCATTATTCCACTTGCATTGAGGTACGCAAAACTACAACTACCAGGATTATATCGCATTGAGCCATGGCAGTTGCAAGTGGGCCCAAACCAGATTCACTCTGCAGTGTTGATGCGCCCTTAGTAAAACTACAACTCTCATTATCCCACTTGCATTGAGGCACACAAAACTACAACTCCCAGGATTAGAGAGAGAGAGAGAGAGAGAGAGAGAGATAGCATGGGGCCATGGCAGTTCAAATGGGGGGGGGGGGGGGTGAGTTAAGCCACATTAAGTCTGCAGTGTAGATGTGCCCTTAGTAGAACTACAACTCCCATTATCCCACTTGCATTGAGGTATGCAAAACTACACTACCGGGATTTTATATAGCATTGAGCCATGGCAGTTGCAAGTGGGGTCAAACCAGATTCATCCTGCAGTGTTGACGTGCCCTTAGTAAAACTACAACTCCCATTATACCATTGTAGTGTGGATGCATACATCCTAGGACTCGAAATCCCACTTGGCTTTTGGATAAGACACACTCTCTCAGCCTCCAAGGTAAACCCCTCTTGCAAAAAGAAATACATAATCAATGATCAATGAGGATTGTTGTGTGTGGGTCGCCTCTCTCCTTGTGTGGGCCGCATCCGTCCCGCGGGCCACATGTTGCGCCGGCCTTAGTAAAACTACAACTCCTATTATCCCACTTGCATTGAGGTATGCAAAACTACAACTACCCAAGATTATGTAGCATTGAGCCATTGCGGTTGCAAGTGGGGTCAAACCACATTCATTCTGCAGTGTTGATGTGCCTTTAGTAAAACTACAACTCCCATTATCCCACTTGCACCGGCCTGCAGTCGATAATGCCTCTGCTTCCATGACTCTTGCCTGCTTTACTAAGACCCTCGTTGCCTGCAAAGCCCCAAAGGCCAGGCTCATTAGGCGCAAGCATGCTGACGATGTGACGCATGCAGCGCCAGAATGCTTCACTGGGGATGGAGTGGCCATGCAGCGCCACAAAGAGGAGGCCTCCTTCATTAATCTCCCCTTGGGGCTTCTTCGTTAGGGGAAAGCTCCAATTAAGGAAGCCAGCCTGACGACTTGAAAGATTTGTTTCCGAATACTTCCAAACACCAATGCTATTGATGCTCATAATAATAATAATAATAATAATAATAATAATACAGATAATAATACAGATAATAATACAGATAATAATAATAATATTTATTATTATTATTATTATAAGGGAAGGAGATAAAGAAGGAAAGAAAGAAGGGTAGAGAAGGAAGGATGGAAAGAGGGAAAGAAGGAGGGAAGGAGATAAAGAAGGAAAGAAAGAAGGGTAGAGAAGGAAGGAAGGAGAGAAGGAAGGATAGAGAAGGAAGGAAAGATGGAGGGAGGGAGATAAAGAAGGAAAGAAAGAAGGGTAGAGAATGAAGGATGGAGAGAAGGAGGGAAGGAGAGAAGGAAAGTAGAAAGGTAGAGAAGGAAGGAAGGAGAAAAAGAGGGAAGGAGATAAAGAAGGAAAGAAAGAAAGAAGGGTAGAGAAGGAAGGAGAGAAGGAGGGAGAGAATGAAATAAAGTGAAAGAGGGAAGGAAGGAGAGAATGAACAAAAATGAGAAAGAGGGAGGGAAGGAAGGAAGAGACAAGGAAAGATGGAATAATAATAATAATAATACAGATAATAATACAGATAATAATACAGATATTATTATTATTATTATTATTATTATTATTATTATTATTATTATTAGCTGTAACCACCATACATTGCTGTGGCCAACCTTCCCTCCTTCTTTCTCTCCTTCTTTCTTTCTTTCCTTCCTTCCCTCTTTTTCTTTCCCTTCTTCTTTCTTCCTTCTCTACCTGTTTCTTTTCTCACTTCCTTTGCTCTTTAGTTCCATCCTTCCTTGTCTCTCTCCTTCCTTCCTTCCCTCCCTCTTTCTCTCTTTTGTTCATTTTCTCCTTCCTTCTTTCCTTCTTTCACTTTATTTCATTCTCTCCCTCCTTCTCTCTTTCCTTCTCTACCCTTCTTTCTTTCCATCTTTCTCTCCTTCCCTTCATCTTTCCTTCCTTCTCTATCCTTCCTTCTCTCCTTCCTTCCTTCCTTCCTTCCTTCCTTCCTTCCTTCTTTCTTTCTCTACCCTTCTTTCTTTCCTTCTTTATCTCCTTTCCTTCCTTCTCTACCCTTCTTTCTTTCCTTCCTTCTTTATCTCCTTCCCTCCTTCTTTCCCGCTTTCTCTCCTTCCTTCCTTCTCTACATTTCTTTGTTACTTCTCTCCTTCCCTCTTTCTCTCCTTCCTTCCTTCCTTCCTTCCTTCCTTCCTTCCTTCCTTCTCTACCCTTCTTTCTTTCCATCTTTCTCTCCTTCCCTCCATCTTTCCTTCCTTCTCTATCCTTCCTTCTCTCCTTCCTTCCTTCCTTCCTTCCTTCCTTCCTTCCTTCCTTCTTTCTTTCTCTACCCTTCTTTCTTTCCTTCTTTATCTCCTTTCCTTCCTTCTCTACCCTTCTTTCTTTCCTTCCTTCTTTATCTCCTTCCCTCCTTCTTTCCCGCTTTCTCTCCTTCCTTCCTTCTCTACATTTCTTTGTTACTTCTCTCCTTCCCTCTTTCTCTCCTTCCTTCCTTCCTTCTCTACCCTTCTTTCTTTCCATCTTTCTCTCCTTCCCTCCATCTTTCCTTCCTTCTCTATCCTTCCTTCTCTCCTTCCTTCCTTCCTTCCTTCCTTCCTTCCTTCCTTCCTTCCTTCTTTCTTTCTCTACCCTTCTTTCTTTCCTTCTTTATCTCCTTTCCTTCCTTCTCTACCCTTCTTTCTTTCCTTCCTTCTTTATCTCCTTCCCTCCTTCTTTCCCGCTTTCTCTCCTTCCTTCCTTCTCTACATTTCTTTGTTACTTCTCTCCTTCCCTCTTTCTCTCCTTCCTTCCTTCCTTCCTTCTCTACCCTTCTTTCTTTCCTTCTTTATCTCCTTCCCTCCTTCTTTCCCTCTTTCTCTCCTTTCTTCCTTCTCTACCCTTCTTTTTTTCCTTCTTTATCTCCTTTCCTCTTTCTTTCTTTCCTTCCTTCTCTACCCTTCCTTCTCTACCTTTCTTTCCTTCTTTATCTACTTCCCTCTTTCTCTCCCTCCCTCTCTCCTTCCTTCCTTCCTTCCTTCCTTCCTTCCTTCCTTCCTTCCTTCCTTCTCTACCCTTCTTTCTTCTTTACCTCCCTCCCTCCTTCTTTCCTTTTTTCTCTACCCTTCCTTCTCTCCTTCCTTCCTTCTCTACCCTTCTTTCTTTCCTTCATCTCCTTCCCTCTTTCTCTCCCTCCTTCTCTCCTTCCTTCCTTCTCTCCTTCCTTCCTTCTCTACCCTTTCTTTCCTTCTTTATCTCCTTCCCTCCTCCTTTCCTTCCTTCTCTACACTTCCTTCTCTCCTTCCTTCCTTCCCTGCCTTTCTTTCTTTCCTTCTCTCCTTCCCTCTTTGTCTCCCTCCTTCTCTCCTTCCTTCATTCTCTACCCTTCTTTCTTTCCTTCTTTATCTCCTTCCCTCCTTCTTTCCCTCTTTCCCTCCTTCCTTCCTTCTCTACCCTTCTTTCTTTCCTTCTTTATCTCCTTCCCCCCTTCTCTCCCTCCTTCTCTCTTTCCTTCCTTCCTTCCCCCTTTCTGTATATGTGTTTTGTGTGTGTATATGCATAGATGTGTGTATATTGTGTGGCATTGGTTTCCAGGTCGGGTCAGGGTTGGCTTGACACGCCTTCCTCTTGGCACGTTTCTCTCTTTTACCCTCTTCACATTCTGCAGCACTGCTGGTCACATCTGACCTCCAGCTGGAGCGCTCACGGGCCAGGACTTCCCAGTTCTCAGTGTCTATGCCAGTGTCTATGTTTGAGCCCATCTTTCAATCTCTTTTCCTGTCCTACAACATTCTGTTTTCCGTTCTTGAGTTCGGAGTAGAGCAACTGCTTTGGGAGACGGTGGTCGGGCATCCGGACAATGTGACCGGTCCAGCAGAGCTGATGGCGGAGGGCTATCACTTCAATGCTGGTGGTCTTTGCTTCTTCCAGCACGCTGACATTTGTCCGCCTGTCTTCCCAAGAGATTTGCAGGATTTTCCGGAGGCGGCGCTGATGGATTCGTTCCAGGAGTTGCATGTGACATCTGTAGACAGTCCACGTTTCACAGGCGTAGAATAGGCTTGGGAGGACAGTGGCTTTATAAACAAGCCCCTTGGTTTCCCTATGGATGTTTTGGTTCTCAAGCACTCTCTGCTTCATTTGGAATAATGCTGCACTTGCAGAGCTCAGGCGGTGTTGTATTTCAGTCTTACTGTTGATGTCTGTAGACAGTCCACGTTTCGCAGGCATAGAGCAGGGTTGGGAGGACAATAGCTTTATAGACAAGCCCCTTGGTCTCCCTACGGATGTCCCGGTCCTCAAACACTCTCTACTTCATTCGGAAAAATGCTGCACTCGCAGAGCTCAGGCAGTGTTGTATTTCGGTGTCGATGTTGACTTTGGTGGAGAGGTGGCTGCCAAGGGAGCGGAAATGTTCCACATTTTCTAATGTTACACCATTAAGCTGTATCTCTGCCATTGGAGAGGGATTGGCTGGTGACTGCTAGAAGAGCACTTTGGTTTTCTCGATGTTCAATGACAGGCTGAGCTTCTCGTATGCTTCTTTGAAGGTGGTTAGAGTGGCTTGTAGATCTTCTTCTGAGTGCGCACAGATGACGTTGTCATCAGCATACTGGAGTTCTATAACAGATGTTGTTGTAACCTTGGTTTTGGCTTTCAGTCTGCTGAGGTTGAATAGCTTGCCATCTGTCCAATAGATGATTTCCACTCCCATCAACAAGACTTGCCCAACATCACAAACTTTAAGCATTGATGGAGATTTTTGGGGTTAACCTGATGGGAGTGTTAGTTCACCCACAAAGTTATGACTTTTTCAAATAACCCGGGCAACACTGGGTACCCAATCTAGTAACAACAACAACAACAGCATCAGAATGGGAATGAGGAGACCCCAAATCCTTGTTCTCAAAGCATCATACACAGTAACACATAGCAATAGAGCAAACAGTGGCCAATATGATCATTGTTTATGATATGGAGAGAGCATTGCAGTAATGCGCCAATTGCAGCCTTATGCTGCCCCCTGCCGGATGATTGCAAGCTGCATTGAATGTGCATCCTTGCCTGTATTGACATAAGATAGATTCAATGCAGTTCGATCCCACTTTAACTGCCCGGTCTCAATGCTATGGAACCCTGGGAGTTATTTATTTATGTATTTATGTATTTACTTTGCTTCTATACGGCTGTATCTCAAGCCCGAAGGCGACTAACAGCGGTTCACAAACAGTAAAAACAGTAGAAACAGCAGTGGTTCCATACAACATGTAACACTTGACTTAACACATTATCCATAAATTACCAATAAGCCATTACAATGCACAATTATTACCAAAAACAACCGTACCCAATCTTCTCATCATCCAAGCGTAGTCCAGGTTCCTCGTCCATTGTTCCATTCCTATGTTCCACTAAATTACTCAAACGCCTGCACAAACATCCAGGTCTTCACCTTTTTGCGGAAGACCATTAGAGATGGTGCCAGTCTAATGTCCGTAGGAAGGGCGTTCCACAGCCGAGGAGCCACCACCGAGAAGGCCCTCTCTCTCGTCCCCGCCAACCGTGCTTGAGAAGCAGGCGGGATCGAGAGCAGGGTCTCCCCGGAAGATCTCAAAGTCCTGGTGGGTACATAGGCAGAGATGCGGTCAGATAGGTAGCTTGGGCCGGAACCATTTAGGGCTTTAAAGGCCAACGGCAGCACTTTGAATTCAGCCCGGTAGCAGATCGGTAGTCAGTGGAGTTGGCGCAACAGGGGGGTTGTATGCTCCCTGCGCTCCGCTCCTGTTAAAATCATGGCTGCCGAGCGCTGGACTAGTTGGAGCTTCTGAGCTGTCTTCAAAGGCAACCCCACGTAGAGAGCGTTGCAGTAGTCTAAACGGGATGTAACCAGAGTGTGGACTACCGTGGCCAAGTCAGACTTCCCAAGGTACGGGCGCAGCTGGCGCACAAGTTTTAGTTGTGCAAATGCTCCCCTGGTCACCGCCGAAACCTGGGGTTCCAGGCTCAGCGATGAGTCCAGAGTCACTCCCAAGCTGCGAACCTGCGTCTTCAGGAGGAGTGCGACCCCGTCCAACACAGGCTGTAACCCTATGCCCTGTTCGGCCTTGCGACTGACCAGGAGGACCTCTGTCTTGTCTGGATTCAATTTCAATTTGTTCGCCCTCATCCAGACCGTCACAGCGGCCAAGCACCGGTTCAGGACCTGGACTGCCTCCTTAGTAGCAGGTGGAAAGGAGTTGTGGTTTGCACTCTTGGTAAACTACAAAAGCCAGGATCCCATAGCATTGAGATGCTGCAATGAAAGCGATATCAAACTGCCTTCATTGCACAGTGTATTTGCACCCCTTGAGTGTGATAGGAATAAATAATAATAATAATAATAATAATAATAATAATAATAATAACAACAACAACAACTTCGGCCCTTCAGTTGTTTTGGACTGCAACTCCCACAATTCAGCCGGCGTAGCCATGGGGAGGCCTCTGAGCCCGATCATAGCCAATTTCTACATGGAACACGACATGAAAGGTGTGGTAGGAATTTATTTATTTATTAATTAATTTTATCGTGTCAGTGCAACCAGTCGATTATATTACATTTCTAACAGAACAAAGAAAAAAAAACCCCAGACAAAATATGAAAATTGTGAGTTTGGTAGTTGATTAAATGTCCTTTGACCAGAATCTAGCCACTTGGAGTACTTGTGGTGTTGCTGCAAGAAGGTTCTCCATGGTGCATGTGGCAGGGCTCAGAGTGCATTGCAGCAGGTGGTCAGTGGTTTGCTCTTCTCCACACTCGCATGTCGTGGACTCCACTTTGTGGCCCCATTTCTGAAGGTTGGCTCTGCATCTCGTGGTGCCAGAGCGCAGTCTGTTCAGCGCCTTCCGAGTCGCCCAGTCCTCTGTGTGTCTCTCATTTGGTATCAGCCATTGGTTGAGGTTCTGGGTTTGAGCCTGCCACTTTTGGACTCTCGCTTGCTGGGGTGTTCCAGCGAGTGTCTCTGTAGATCTTAGAAAACTATTTCTTGATTTAAGTCATTGACGTGCTGGCTGATACCCAAACAGGGGATGAGCTGGAGATGTCTCTGCCTTGGTCCTTTCACTATTGGCTGCTACTTCCCGGCGGATGTCAGGTGGTGCAATACCGGCTAAGCAGTGTAATTTCTCCAGTGGTGTAGGGCGCAGACACCCCTTGATAATGCAGCATGTCTCATTCACAGCCACATCCACTGTTTTAGTGTGGTGAGATGTGTTCCACACTGGGCATGCGTACTCAGCAGCAGAGTAGCACAGCGCAAGGGCAGATGTCTTCACTGTGTCTGGTTGTGATCCCCAGGTTGTGCCAGTCAGCTTTCGTATGATATTGCTTCTAGCACCCACTTTTTGCTTGATATTCAGGCAGTGCTTCTTGTAGGTCAGAGCACGGTCTAGAGTGACTCCCAGGGATTTGGGTGTGCTGCAATGCTCCAGTGGGATTCCTTCCCAGGTCATAATCCTCAGAGCTCGGGATGCTTGTCTATTCTTGAGATGAAAGGCACATGTCTGTGTTTTAGATGGATTAGGGATCAGCTGGTTTTCCCTGTAAGTGGCAGTAAGAGCACCTAGAGCTTCGGAAAGCTTCTGTTCAACCATCTCAAAACTCCCTGCTTGAGCAGTAATGGCACGATCATCAGCTGATGATCGTGCTGATGATCGTGGTAGGAATAAATAACAACAACAACAACAACAACTTCGGCCCTTCAGTTGTTTTGGACTGCAACTCCTACAATTCAGCCAGAGTAGCCATGGGGAGGCTTCTGAGCCCAGTTATAGCCAGTTTCTACATGGAACACTACATGCAAGGTGCAATAGGAATAAATAACAACAACAACAACAACAACAACAACAACAGCTCTTTGAAACACAAGCCCTGGAAACAGCAGCAAAAAAGCCCACTACATGGTTCCAGTATGTGGATGACACATGTTTTCAAACTGCTAGGTTGGCAGAAGCTGGGGCTAACAGCGGGAGCTCACCCCGCTCCACGGATTCAAACCACCGACCTTTCAGTCAGCAAGTTCAGCAGCTCAGCGGTTTAACCCACTGTGCCACCGGGGGCTCAACACACGCATGGATAGACCTATATAAAAACACCAACCATCACCCAAGTAAACATTTAATCAACTACCAAGCTTGCAAAGTTTGCGTTTTGTTTGTTTGTATGTTTGTTTGTTAAAAAATACAATACAACTGTTTGGTTTGCTCCTGACACGATAAATAAATACCCAAGTAAAAAAAGAAACACCATTAAAGCCCTGGCAGACCATACAAAAAGAATCCACAGGGATATAAACCACACTTGCCTAGATTGTTGTGAATTTTCCAGGCTGTCTGGCCATGGTCCAGAAGCATTCTCTCCTGACGTTTTGCCTGCATCTCTGGCAGGCATCCTCAGAGGTTGTGAGGTCTGTTGGAAACAAGAAAAATGGGGTTTATCTACCTGTGGAATGATGTCCAGGGTGGGAAAAGGAACTCTTGTCTGCTTGAGGAAAGTGTGAATGTTGCTTGAAGCTGCAAGACCATTCAATGCTGATCAAGGTAGCCAATTGCAACATTCACACTGGCCTCAAACAGACAAGAGTTCTTTCTCTATATACCATTCCACAGATATATATAAACCCCACTTGCCTAGTTTCCAAATGTAAGGGATCACAGGTTTAGGGTGCGGGGTCTTTTTTTGAAGAAGTCCACAGAGTCCAATAGGTTCAGGTAAGACACCGTTTATTCAAGCTGATCAGCATGAGGTGAACAGACAGCACTTCTGCAAGTGCTCCCACAGACTGCTGCGCCCTCCTCTGTTTTTTTGCAAGCTTTTATATACCTTCAGGTAAACAAGAATATTTTGTCATGGAAAGTGCTTTGACCTTTACTCTTCCTGTCCCATCAACCTCTTCATGGAAAGTACCTTTTCACACCTGCAGACTTTGCGCTTAACCACAAACCAACTTCCTATGTAAGCTCGCTAATATGGCGACTTTTCAAAAAGCCAAAACCTTGAACTTTGTATGACTTCTATACTAACATTTTGGTTAAAGCTTTTAATTTTTTTAAATATTTCTTAGGCTTATACCTCTTTTACAACAGACCTCACAACATCTGAGCATGCCTGCCATAGCTGTGGGCAAAACGTCAGGAGAGCATGCTTCTGTAACATGGCCAGTCAGCCTGGAAAACTCACAGCAACCCAGTGATTCCGGTCATAAAAGCCTTCGACAACACAATAATAATGGATCACATACTCAGCTGCTGCAAGAAGATTGTGCAGATGGACTACAAGCAGAGGCATAACAAAGTGTGACTGTTGCAATTGGCCGCCTTGATTAGCATTGAATGGCCCAGCAGTTTCAAAGCCTGGCTGCTTCCTGCCTGGGGGAATCTTTTGTTGGAAGGTGGTTAGATTATGTATGTGGCCCTTTCCTGACCCTTGTGTCCTATGCCCTTTTATATAAAATGTATAAAAATATATAGGAAGCCACTCTCAGTGACCTTGGAAAGGAGGTAATGCCCTAATTGAAAGGAAACCCAGATAAGGACATTCTTGCATGGACAATACAAAGGGTGCCCATCCTGAATCTCGGAGTCTGGCCGCTCGGGGGAAGGTGTCCATTTGGCATAATTGATCATATCTCGCTGGGACAAAGGGTCTTCGGAAAGCCACAATTTGTCCTGCTCTGTTTACTCATTCAACCTCCTCTCGACCAAAACTACAGCCAAGATTGCCCCATTGTTTCCATATGCCGGCTCAAAGAAAATTCGGATTCTGGCCAGACATCAACGTTGATTGCCACCCCTCAAGACAATAAGCCTGATGGCTAGAAGGCCCCTGAGGATTCGCCGGCCATTTAGACACCACATATTTATAATATTATAATGTAATACAATATAATACTAGTAATAAATATTCAATATTATAATTATATATTTACATTACATGTAATATTACTAATAATATTACAATATAATGGTATAGTGCAATATAGTAATATATACTGATATTGTACTATGCTAATAATATAATATATTGTATGAAAATATATATTGTAAGCCGCTCTGAGTCCCCTTCGGGGTGAGAAGGGCGGCTTATAAATGCCGCAAATAAATAAATAAAATATTTCCATAATCCACTCAAGAATTCATTGTTTCCCTCCTTCTCTCCTGATTGGCCAGGAAGCCGAGGCAGCCAAAGCTCATCTATTGGCTAAGGCGCTTGGGAGGCGGCCAAACCTCTTCCCAGCTGTAGAACGCGAGCCAATCATCGCCGAGCCGGCAGAGGGGCGAGCAGCGGGAAATTCAAATCTGACAGCTCTGTTTTATGTATAAAAAGGCTTTATTTTGTGTACACTATATGCTTGCTTGACGAATTATCGCGGCTTTGCATCCTTTCCAGCTGGATCGCAATAAAATCAACTTGGTGGCACTATATTCAACTTTGGTGAGATTTATTTGGGAACTTAGGGAAATTTTATTTTGTGGCTTCGTCTTTCTTTTGCTCACCAAAGTAGCGGATCCTTCTTTGTGGGTCTGTAGGATCTCTCCTTCCTGGCCGAGACCCTCCTAAATCCGTGCTCGACTTCAACTCCACGAGCAATTGCATGGACAGAAACACTTGCAATGACTCATTAGTTTGAGCACCATATTCGTTTTGTTGGCCAGGTTGTGCAACAGAATGCACACACACACACACACACCACGAGCAATTGCATGCACAGAAACACTTGAAGTGACTCATTAGTTTGAGCACCATATTGAGATATATATATATATATATATATATATATATATATATATATATATGGCTTTTCTCCTCTCCATTAAGGGAAGTGGAGGCAAGGCGTCTGCTGGGCTCCCCGCCAGCCATCATGCTCTTTGTGTGCAAGACGCATTGCCATTCCCAAAGGAGTTTTGGAAGCACTTTCCATGCAATATTAAAAAGAGAGCATGCATCGGAGCGGTCCATCGTCTCCGCCAAGCTATTGCCATAAATTCATATCCATTTCTTCTCTTTCCTACCTTGCAATGCTTTCCTAAGACTGAGTTGCTGTGAGTTTTCTGGGCTGTCTGGCCATGTTCCTGACGGAGACCTCTGAGGATGCCTGCCATAGATGTGGGCGAAACATCAGGAGAGAATGCTGCCAGGCAGCCCAGAAAACTCACAGTGATTCCAGCCATGTAAGCCATCGACAACACTTTCCTAGGAGCTCTGGTTTTGAATTGACCCCATAAGAACCAAACTGGGACTTACACAGGTCTCACGTCCTTTTAATGTCTACTTCAATACCAACGTATAGTTTTAGCAACATATGAGGGTTGACTGAAAAGTAATGCCTCCACCTTCGGTGTCTGGGTTTGGATGGGAATATTTTAATAAATCAAATGCAGAAATAATCCTTAGAATGCGCTCTTTAATTACCACTCTTCACTTTTCCACATAATCATTAGACAATTGGATACATTTCTGCCAACGATGAACAAGTTTTCTGAAGTCGTCACGGAAGAAGTCGACACGCTGTTTCCGCAACCAGCATCTCACAGATCTCTCAACGTCTTCATCAGAAGCAGAATGATGTCCCCGCAGACCTTCTTTCATGATTGGGAACAGATGGAAGTCAGACGGTGCTTAATCTGGACTGTATGGAGGATGTCATATGGTGGTGAGATCCAGTCTCTGAAGTTTCAAGTCTGTGTGTTTTCACTTCAGGCGTCAGCATCCTGGGTACCCATTGTGCACAGATCTTCTGATAGCCAAGCAAAGGAATAATGTGACCCACACATAATCACCAGACAATTGGATGCATTTCTGCCAACGATGAACAAGTTTTCTGAAGCTGTCACGGAAGGAGTCGACACTCGGCAACCAGCATCTCACAGTTCTCTCATCCTGGGTACCCATCGTGCACAGATCTTCCAATGTCCAGGCAAAGCAATAATGTGACCCACGCGTTCTTGTGCTTGAAATTTATCTCCGAGTGATGCGACGATCATCCTGAATCAATCTGTCAACCTTCTGCTTGTGAAACTCAGTGGTTGGTGTCACAGGACATCCAACTCTTTGTTTGACTCGCAAGTAAGATGTTCCCATCTCAGCATCTTTAAACTTACTCGCCCAATGACGCATAGTACTCACATCAACACAATCGCCATAAACAGCTTGCATTCTCTGATGTATCTCCTTTGGGGTGACACCTTCTGCTCTCAAGAATTCAATGACTTAAGTCGCATACGTTGCTTAAGTCACATTGACCAACCGTCTGCACAGGGTTCCATACTTTGCACTTTAACAACACAACCATTCAGTGCTCAGGCTTCCCACCAAAATGGAACTGTAGAGGAGAGTCTACTGAACAAGCAAGTACCTGCCGCATACGTTGCTTAAGTCGCATTGACTGACCATCTGCCCAGGGTTCCATACTTTGCACTTTAACAGTACAACAATTCAATGCTAAGGCTTCCTGCCAAAATTGAACTGAAGAGAAGTGTCTACTGAACAAGCCAGTACCTGCAGCATACGTTGCTTAAGTCACATTGACCGACCGTCTGCGCAGGGTCCCATACTTCACACTTTAACAACACAACCATTCAATGATAAGGCTTCCCACCAAAATGGAACTGCAGAGGAGAGAATACCCGAACAAGCCAGTACCTGCTGTATAATTTGCTTAAGTCACATTGACCCACTGTCTAAAGGGTCCCATAGTTTGCACTGTAACAACACAGCAATTCAATGCTAAGGCTTCCTGCCAAAATGGAACTGTAGAGGAGAGTCTACTGAACAAGCCAGTACCTGCCACACACATTGCTTAAGTCGCATTGACCGACTGTCTGTGCAGGGTTCTATACTTCGCACTTTAACAGCACAACCATTCAATGCTAAGGCTTTCTGCCAAAATGGAACTGTAGAGGAGAGTCTACTGAACAAGCCAGTACCTGCAGCATACGTTGTTTGAGTTGCATTGGCTGACTGTCTGCGCAGGGTTCCATACTTCGCACTTTAACAACACAACCATTCAATGCTAAGGCTTTCTGCCAAAATGGAACTGTAGAGGAGAGTCTACTGAACAAGCCAGTACCTGCAGCATACGTTGTTTGAGTTGCATTGGCTGACTGTCTGCGCAGGGTTCCATACTTCGCACTTTAACAACACAACCATTCAATGCTTTCTGCCAAAATGGAACTGTAGAGGAGAGTCTACTGAACAAGCCAGTACCTGCGGCATACGTTGTTTGAGTTGCATTGACCGACCGTCTGCGCAGGGTTCCATATTTTGCACTTTAACAACACAACCATTCAATGCTCAGGCTTCCCACCAAAATGGAACTGTAGAGGAGAGTCTACTGAACAAGCAAGTACCTGCCGCATACGTTGTTTGAGTTGCATTGGCTGACTGTCTGCGCAGGGTTCCGTACTTCGCACTTTAACAACACAACCATTCAATGGTAAGGCTTCCCGCCAAAATGGAACTGTAGAGGAGAATCTACTGAACAAGCCAGTACCTGCCACATACGTTAAGTCGCATTGACTGATCATCTGCACAGGGTTCCATACTTCACACTTTAACAACACAGCAATTCAATGCTAAGGCTTCCCACCAAAATGGAACTGTAGGGGAGAGTCTACTGAACAAGCCAGTACCTGCCGCATACCAGTAATGCCATCTGTTGAGGACTTACGAAGGTGGAGGCATTATTTTTCATTCGACCCTCATATATCAGGAAAAATCTCCTGTTATTTCATATTGGGTTCAATTTGGAAACTCTGGAACCTTATTTCATAGTATTGGCCTGGTTCACTTTGGAAACTATATTGTCACAGAACGGAGTTCCTATGCGTCCAGGGGTCAGACTAGATGGCCTTTGGGGGTCCCTTCTATTGCTTTCGGAGCTGGATCAAAGTCCTCTCCATTTTATTTTCTCCCCAAATGGGCCTGCCTGTTACCAGGGCCTCCAATGTGCCTCCCCATAGCCACGCATGGCTTCATCTTTTCTCAATTGGGCAACTTTTTCCATCCAGGTGTGGCCAGGTGGCGAAGAATGCAGGGAGTGGATCTCTACCTGGCAACCTTCCTAGCCTTTGTTTTCCCTCTTTGATGTTTGTGGTGCCAGCTTGCTATAGAATCCTAGACTTGGAAGAGACCTAAAAAGATCATCCACTGCAGCCTTCTACTGCCAGGCAGGGAGACACCATCCAATCCCTCCCGACAGATGACCATCCAGGCTCTGTTTAAAGACATCTATAGACTCCTAGAGTCATCTAGTCTAGCTCCTTCTGTCACAGATGATTATGTATGATATTGCTTTTATCCAAAGGATACTTTGTGCATAAAGAGTGTTGTTTTAGTTCAAGGGGTCCTCTGTGCATGGGCAGAGTGCATTGTCATGGTCCAGTGAGTCCTCTGAACATTGTTTTTTGTCCAATGGGTCACCTGTGCATAGCAATAATGCATTGCCTTAATTCAAGGAGTTCTCTGTGCATAGTAAGAGAGCATTGCCTTGGTGCAAGGAGTCCTCTGTGCATGGACAGAGTGCATTGCCTTGGCCCATGGAGTCCTCTGTGCATGGACAGAGTGTTTTGCCTTGGTCCATAGGGTCATTGTGTATGGACAGTGTATTGCACTAATTCAAGGGGTCCTCTGTGCATAGTAAGAGTGCATTGCCTTGGTCCATGGAGTCCTTTGTGAATAGACAGAGTGCACTGCCTTTGTTCTAGGGGTCTTCTGTGCATAGGAAGAGTGCCTTGTCTTTATCCAAAGGGTCATCTGTACATAGTAAGAGTGCATTTTCTTAGTTCATGGGGTCTTCTGTGCATTGGACAGAGTGCATTGCCTTAGTTAAAGGGTTCCACTGTGCATAGCAAGAATGCATTGCCATTGTTCAAGAATCCTCTGCACATGGATAGCGTGCATTGCATAGCAAGAGTGCATTGCCTTGGTCCATGGGGGTTTTGAGCATGGACAGAGTGCATTGCCTTAGTTAAAGCATTCCACTGTGCATAGCAAGAGTGCATTGCCTTGGTGCATGGAACTATTGTGCATGGACAGAGTGCATTGCATTAAGGGTTTTAATGTGCATTGTAAGATTGTATTGCCTTAGTTCAAGGAGTCTTCTGTACATGGACCGAGTGCATTGCCTTGGTTAAAGGGTTCCACTTTGGATAGTAAGAGTGCATTGCCCTGGTCCATGGGGTTTTTGTGCATGGACAAAGTGCATTGCTTTAATCCATGGAGTCTTCTGTACATGGACAGGGTGCATTGGCTTAGTTCAAGGGCTCCTCTGGGCATAGTAAGAATGTGTTCTCTTAGTCCAAGGGGTCCTCTGTACATGGGCAGAGTGCATTGCCTTAGCTCAAGGGGGTCATGTGCACATAGTAAGAGTGCATTGCCCAGGTCCATGGGGTTTTTGTGCATGGACAGAGTGCATTGCATTAAGGATTCTATTGTGCATAGTAAGAGTGCATTGCCTTGGTCCATGGAGTCTTCTGTACATGGACAGAATGCATTGCCTTAGTTCAAGGGGATCCTCTGTGCATAGTAAGAGTGCATTGCCTTGGTCCATGAAGTCTTCTGTACATGGACAGAGTGCATTGCCTTAATTCAAGGGGGTAATCTGTACACAGTAAGAGTGCATTGCCTTGGCCCATGGGGTCATTGTGCATAGACAGAGTGCATTGCATTAAGGGTTCTAATGTGCATAGTAAGAGTGTGCTCTCTTAGTCCATGGAGTCTTCTGTACATGGACAGAGTGTATTGCCTTAGTTCAAGGGTTCCACTGTGCATAGTAAGAGTGCATTGCCTAGGTCCTTGGGGGTTTTGAGCATGGACAGAGTGCATTGCCTTAGTTCAAGGGCTCCTCTGGGCATAATAAGAGTGTGTTCCCTTAGTCCAAGGGGTCCTCTGTACATGGACAGAGTGCATGGCATAGTAAGAGTGGAATGCCTAGGTCCATGGCGTTATTGTGCATAGACAAAGTGCATTGCCTTAGTTCAAGGAGTCTTCTGCACATGGACAGAGTGCATTGCCTTAGTTCAAGGGTTCCACTGTGCATAGTAAGAGTGCATTGCTTTAGTTCAAGGGGATCCTCTGTGCACAATAAGAGTGCATTGCCTTGGTCCATGGGGTCATTGTGTATGGACAGTGTATTGTTCTAATTTAAGGGGTCGTCTGTGTAATAATAATAATAATAATAATAATAATAATAATAATAATCTTTATTTATGTATAGTAAGAGTGCATTGCCTCACTTCAAGGGATCCTCTGAACATAGTAAGAGTTCATTGCTTGGTCCAAGGGGTCATCTGTGCATGGACAGAGTGCATTGCATTAAGAATACTATTGTGCATAGTAAGAGTGCATTGCCTTAGTCCATGGAGTCTTCTGTACATGGACAGAGTGCATTGCCTTAGTTCAGGGGGGTCCTTTGTGCATAGTAAGAGTGCATTGCCTTGTTGCATAGGGTTTTTGAGCATGGATAGAGTGCATTGCATTAAGGGTTCTTATGTGCATCGTAAGATTGCACTGCCTTAGTCCAAGGGGTCCTCTGTACATGGACAGAGTGCATTGCCTTAGTTCAAGGGTGTCCTATGTGTATAGAAAGAGTGCATTGCTTTGGTCCATGGGGTTTTTGTGCATGGAAAGAGTGCATTGCATTAAGGGTCCATGTACAGAGGACCCCTTGGACTAAGGGAACACACTCTTACTATGCCCAGTGGAACCCTTAATCCAATGCACTCTGTCCATGCACAATGACCCCATGGGCCAAGGCAATTCACTCTTACAATGTACAGAAAACCCCCTTGAACTAAGGCAATGCACTCTGTCCATGTACAGAGGACCCCTTGGACTAAGAAAACACAGTCTTACTATGTCCAGTGGAACCCTTAATGCAATGCACTCTGTCCATGCACAATGACCCCATGGGCCAAGGCAATGCACTCTTACTATGCCCAGTGGAACCCTTTAACCAAGGCAATGCACTCTGTCCATGCACAAAGGACCCCTTGGACTAAGAGAACACACTCTTAGTATGTCCTTTGTGCATAGTAAGAGTGCATCGCCTTGATGCATGGAGCCATCGTGCATGGACAGAGTGCATTGCCTTAGTCCTAGAATGCTGTGTGCATGGGCAGAGTGCATGCCCTTGGTCCAAGCAAGGGCTCCCCTGTGCATGGGCAGAGCGCCTCGACCTGTCCCTGCGAGCCAAGATGGAGCCAGGCAGGTAAGCTGCCCAGCAGTGGGGGAGGAGGAGGAGGAGGAGGAGCCGGAGGGAGGGAGGGGCGGAGGGAGGGGCGAGGGGGAGGCGACGGTGGCGAGTGAAGCTCCTGGTCGGGCTAGCCACCAGCTCCCCCAACCAACCCCTTGCAAGGCAGGCTCCCTCCCTGCCCAGGTGAGCACCTTCCCCCTTGCAAAGCACTCCCAGTGGAGCTCCCACCTGGCTGGGGAGTGGGCACCTGTCCCTTGCAGGTAAAGAAGAGGAAGGGGACCCCATCCTGCCTTGGCTCTCTGGTTGATCCCCCTTCTAGCCACTCCTCTGGAGCCAGGTAAGCAAGGCTTTGCAGTCAGCTTCCCTCTCTCCTTGGTCTTGCAATACCCAACAAGGAGTGGGCGGTTGTTGTTGTTGTTGTTGTTGTTGTTTGTGTTGCTCTGCATCCCTTCCTTTGCATAGAGACAGACCCATAGATTGCCTGGGGTTGAACTAGGTCAGCTTTGGGTTCAAAACAGACCTAGTGAAACTTTAAAAGTGCAACATCACTTGGGTCCAAATTATTATTATTGTTATTATTATCATTATTAGATACACAACAAGATTAGTACACAGCAAACAAGATCCCTATGCTGGCTTTTGTATATAGTATTATATTGTTTATTATTATTATTATTATTATTATTATTATTATTATTATGAGTTCATGCCATTATTATTATTGTTGTTGTTATTATTATGAGTTCATGCCATTATTATTATTATTATTATTAGATACACAACAACATTAGTACACAGCAAACAAGATCCCTATGCTGGTTTTTGTATATAATATTATATTGTATATTATTATTATTATTATGAGTTCATGCCATTATTATTATTATTATTATTATTATTATTAGATGTATGTGTATGCATGTGTATGTATATATTATTATTATTATTAGATACACAACAACATTAGTACACAGCAAACAAGATCCCTATCCTGGCTTTTGTATATAATATTATTATTATTATTATTATTATTATTATTATGAGTTCATGCCATTATTATTATTATTTTATTATTATTATTATTATTATGAGTTCATGCCATTATTATTATTATTATTATTATTATTATTATTATTATTATTATTAGATACACAACAACATTAGTACACAGCAAACAAGATCCCTATGCTGGCTTTTGTATATAGTATTATATTGTATATTGTATATTGTATATTGTATATTATTATTATTATTATTATTATTATTATTATTATGAGTTCATGCCATTATTGTTGTTGTTGTTGTTGTTGTTGTTGTTGTTATTTTATTCACACAAAAACACAGTATGTCACAGCAAACGAGATATATATGCTTGTTGTTGTTGTTATTGTTATTATTATTGACCCAAGACTGCATCCATAATAATCATCTTGTGGTGTTTCCAATAATAATAATAATAATAATAATAATAATGGATCGAAGACTGGATCTATAATAATATTAGTTATTATTATTATTATTATTATTATTGGAAACACCACAAGACGATTATTATGGATTATTATGGATAATAATAATAATAATAATAATAATGGATTGAAGACTGGATCTATAATAATAATAGTTATTCAGTTGTTGTGGGTTTTATTATTATTATTGAGCCAAGACTGGATCAATAATAATAATAGTTATTATTATTATTATTATTATTATTATTATTGGGCCAAGACTGGATCAATAATAATAATAATAATAATAATAATGGATCGAAGACTGGAACTATAAAAATAGTAATAATAATAATAATAATAATAATAATAGATCCAAGACTAGATAAATATTAATAATAATATTATTATTGGTCCAGGACTGGATCTATAATTGTAATAATAATAATAATAATAATAATAATAATAATAATAATAATATATGGAAGACTAGATCAATATTAATAATAATGATAATAATGGCACCCAAGACTGGATCTATAATAATAATAATATTAATATTGGTCCAAGACTGGATCTATAAAAATAATAATATATGGAAGACTAGATCAATATTAATAATTATTATAATAATGGATACAAGACTAGATCTATAATAATAATAGTTATTATTATTATTGGTCCAAGACTGGATCTATAATAATAATAATAATAATAATAATAATGGATCCAAGACTGGATCTATAATAATAATAATAATAATAATAATAATAATAATAATAATAATGTAACACT